>NC_049171.1:45122290-45422290 GCF_009769625.2 Cygnus olor
GGAACAAGTAGATTATCAATATATATTTCAAGTAATAGCCCAAACACAATTCCTAAATACTTATTGAAAAGATAATGATTGCTTTCCAAAGAAGCTACCCAAAATAACAGATACTGAATGAAATAAGGTCTTATGATAAGGTCTTATACATTCTGTTCACAGTTCCTAGGATTGTCAGAGTCCCTATGAATGCTAAGCTGTATTCCTTATGTGGCTGTAAATATCTTCATATTTCTGGAGCAGGGAAAAAAAATCAACTTAGGTTTTGCAAGACAAAGATATTTTAATCCCTAGCATCTAAACATTTCTCGACAATCAGAATATAGGAAAAAAAAAACATTAGTTTTAAATGCCTCCTTTGGAGGATAATAGATTTCTGTGATGTATGCTCTGAATCAAGGCTGACCCTCTGTCCTTTCCTTGTATCATTCTGCCTTTGACTCAATTAGTGTTTTAATTCACTTTCAAAGGCACTGTCCTAAGGATGAAGCATCAGTCTTGATATTGGTAATTGTTTTGCAAAAAATTTTTCCAAAACCATGAAGTTGTCTAAAAGCAGGCATTTACACAGGCATGGAAGTTCTCACCTAACGCCAATAACTTTCCATTGGAAAAACTAAACTAGCGCTTGGGCCTTACTCACGATAACTTATAAGGGCTGTTTCTTTGCAAAATATTTGCTTAATGCTGGAGGATACATGATAGAGGGAACTCATACATGTCTTGCTGACACCCCTCACTCCCAGGAAACTGTGGGATATAGTGCTGGACATGACGTTACCTTGGGTACATGACAGTCAGCCCCTAACCAGGCTCTGTTTTATGGGCCTAGGTGGCACTGTGTTTCGGTCCTTGGTAAGGTACGAACTTGTGGTAATTGGGGCAACTGTGGCAAACATTTCCACTCTTCTTTTCTTCCCAGTCCTATCTGACTTTACTGGTGTTGATTTTTAAATGAAACAAGCAATTAAAAAACAGTTGGTGATGGTGGGCTTATTGGGAAGTCTGTTAGTGTTACGGTGTCTAAGTGTCTGACTGGCAGGGCCTAGGAGCAACTACATCAGAAAGGTACTTTTCTACTTTTTTCCTTGCAGAATTCTAGGCAGAGTCTGGCGCTGGAGTTGGCTGTCATGTCCAAGTCTGTCAGCTTTTTTTGTTTGAAACAGCAAGGGTAAGATGAACTGCAGGGTAAGATGGGCTGTTTTTGAATACAGTAGTCCAGTTATGATACCACTTCTTTTTTCCTTTTCTTTGGCTTTCTTCCTTTTTTTTTTTTTTTTCTCCGTTCTGTTTTGTTTTTGGCATTGACGTTGAAAGTTTGGAATAATCTTTCTTTATATGAAGATGTGTTACCTTGCTGGACCATTTCCTTAAATGATTCAATATGAACACTAAAATTTAACAGGAATAAAATAGTCCATCTTGCCTTCATTCCATTTTACCCAGGAGATCTCAAAACAAGCATAGTGACCAATTAGCAAAAAGTGATTGCTGTGGTACAATTATGTAGTGGATATGGTAAATCTGTTTCTTTGAAAACAAGTTTTCAGATACTTCTACAAGATCTTATATAAACTTTTTCCAGTGAAGCTTGAAATTGTTTATTTGACATCATTAGAAAATTCATTTCATTCAATTATAATGTTTTGGAAAAAAAAATCCATACATGTTCATTTATAATAAATATTTGCGGTTGTAAATTACATTGAATTTTATTTTTCCTATTTTTAGTAATTAGGCACAAGAGGAGTTTATGTGCTTCAATTTGTCTCATTAGATTCTAAATTAACATTAATAATTATGCAAATTACTATACAGTGTTTGTAGCGCCCTCCATTCTTTAGTGCCATGAGCAGGCAACTCCAGCAATGCATTATAATCTATCTTTATCCAGTTTATGCATAGCAGTGTAATCTTTTCATTGCTGTTCTATCAAATTAAATGTGTGGCATAGCCACCCATATTTATATGAAATTGTGGGGCTAACTATAGAGATGGGAGATGTTCCTTTTTTAAATCTAAGCATTCAATAAACAATCCTGACTTGTATTTGCAATACAAATAGCAAAATTCATTGATTCCTTTGTATTTTATATTATGTATTTCAGATATGAAATGCTTTATTTCATATCTTTTCCTTTTTTTTTGTTTTGTTTTACTTAATCAAATTAGATTTACAAAATACTTAAACAATACTTATTTCATGCCTTAAAGGTAAAGAATTATATAAGTGCTTCAATATGAATATTAAGTTAGAGGCTCAGTCCAGCCATGAATTTTTCTGGAAAGCCAGTTCAAGTAAATGCTTTTTTCACTTTTTTTTTTTTTTTTTTTTTTTTTTAAGGCACTGATAACTGAGTCTCCCATTACTATTCTTTGATTCCCACAGCTCCAAAAAATCCTGTCTTTATAAATGTAATCAGTTCTTATTTTTCATTTCAGTTGTGTGTGTTTGTACAAGCAGTACACATAAACCTGTAGCTTAAAGATTTTTTTGCACAGTGATTCCATCTCCCCACTGTGGCAAAAAGTGCTGAACACTTACTAATTTTTTTCTGTGCATTGGTTTCACCTTTCTCCCCTGGTTTTCATTAGGTTCTGAGCTCATGCCCAAAGCCCTCTCCACCAGGATAGTGGGAGGCATTTGGTGGTTTTTCACACTTATCATCATTTCCTCGTACACTGCTAACCTAGCCGCCTTTCTGACAGTGGAACGTATGGAATCCCCTATTGATTCTGCTGATGATTTGGCCAAGCAGACAAAGATAGAGTATGGGGCAGTTGAAGATGGAGCAACCATGACTTTCTTTAAGGTAAGCTTTATATTCTGTTTGAAAAGATCCTGTATTCTGATTGTGGGGGGAAAGTCTCTGCATCTTGCTGAGGTGTAGCAAAGGATACTATTGTCCCACTTTCAAAAGCAACTGAAAATCACTTTTCTGAGGATTTCCTGAGATAGCAAATGAAGCAAATGCAAAATCTCTCATGGGCAATAGCAGGCAAGTTCTCTGATGATTTTTGCTTAAAGAACTGAATGTATGGTAACAGAGTAGGTGAAGAAACATGAACACTTTGCTTTGACAGATCTAATTCCGTGTACAAGAATGAGTTTTGCTGAAGCAGGTGTTACAGTATCAATTCAGTAGCATTATACTTAATGTTAATCTTTGCTCAAGCAACTGGGCTTCTGTAAGAATATTACTGGCTGTACAGAGAAAATCTTTTGGACTTATTTTTGAGAAATTTTAAAATTTAATTTGTTCATAAAAAAGATCAGATTCTTCCAGTTTTTCTGTTCATTTTAGTCTATTACTAAGGTCATTCCATCTGAAATAAAGTGAAATATGCTGCTGGATTAGAAAGAAATGTTTCTTTTCTAGCTTCATCAAGAATTTAAGTCAGCTCAAATTAATGAGAAGTATGCATGAGGGGAGAATGGATGGTTTGTTCTATAACTCTTCATGTTTGATAGCACAGGCATATCCTGAATCATCCAGAGAGGTGTTTAAAGTTTGTCTTAAAGTCTTTTGAAGACTTTTGGCTGATATGTTCTGTTTTTATGAGTTACTATGCTGTCACCTAAAGATTTGAGCAGACCATTAAACTGGCATTTGAAACTAGACAAAGTGAGGTCCAAGGGAAAAGTGTAAGCTGGCCCAGAAATCAATGAATGTATATGCAGTTCCCCTCATTAGATTCAGAGATGTTTGTTCATTTTTTCACATACTTGTTCAGTGGCTAAATAGTCACTATTCATTCTTACAATCCTACAGCCAATCCAAATATACACATAGTTTTATTTATTTATTTTTTAAAAATAATTTTAGGGCTTTAAGCTTCTGCTTGGAAATAAAATTGATTAAACTTCAGTACTTTAGAATGCTTTGGAAACATTCAGAGTATTCTCCAGAATTCTTCTTAGAAAGGGAGCTGAGGAAGTTAAGAGAAGTAACTAATCAATTAGAGGTGTCTTGATGTCAGGAAACATTTAAAGCAATTAAATGAAATTGCTTCTTTCTTTTCTAAACTTTTGAAGGAAGGTTTAAAGACTGACATTTTTAAAAGAATGGAAATTATTTAAGTCTGAGGACATAAAGGGATGGCATAATGTATGAATTGAATTACCAGAAAACACTATGGGGCTTTATTTTCATTCTTGTCAAGCAGAAGACTTTGAACTTGTTCTGTTTCAGACTGAAACTGTGGATTCTAAAATATTAAGAAGCAATCTTAACTTAGCAGTGTCTTTTCCTGTAGTTGCCAGAAGCAACTTCTTAACTCATAGTCTTCCTCTTCCCCACCCCCCTTTAATTTTCTGCCTTATTCTCTCGTTTTCCTTTTGTGTGTGTGTGTATAATCTGTGTTTTTAGTATACAGAGACTATTTCTCTTTCTTAGGATGTTTTTCCTCTCTGCATATTAATATACTGCTCCCTTTTCTGCACATTTCTTTCTTATTGTTCTCTTTCTGTTTCTGTTTCTGTTTATTTAGATATATTTTGTGTTTTTCTACTATATTGTACTCAAGAACTAGAGAGAATCATAGAAACATAGAATATCCTGAGTTGGAAGGGACCCATAGGGATCATCAAGTCCAACTCCTGGCACCGCACAGGTCTGCCCAAAATTTTAGACCATGTGACTAAGTGCACAGTCCAATCGCTTCTTAAATTCAGACAGGCTTGGTGCAGTGACTACTTCACTGGGGAGCCTGTTCCAGTGTGCAACCACCCTCTCGGTGAAGAACCTCTTCCTGATGTCCAGCCTAAACTTCCCCTGCCTCAGCTTAACACCGTTCCCATAGGTTCTGTCACTGGTGATTACAGAGAATAGGTCACCTGCCTCTCCACTCCCCCTTACGAGGAAGTTGTAGACTGCGATGAGGTCCCCCCTTAGCCTCCTCTTCTAAGTTTCTTCTTCTTCTTCTAAGTTTTTCTTCTAAGTTTTGGTGACAGTTTTCCTTCTGTCACCATAGATTCTAAACTCAACCACTTCATGGTCACTATGACCGAGACAGCCGCCAATTGCCACGTCTCCCACAAGACCCTCTCTGTTCTCCAGCAACAGATCTAGGAGGGCACCTTTCCTAGCTGTCTCTCTTAGCACCTGCACCAAGAAGTTATCATCTAGGTGCTTTATGAACCTACTGGACTTGCTCGTGTCAGCCGTGTGGTGATCCCAGTTGACGTCTGGCAAGTTGAAATCCCCCATTAGGACAAGGGGAGTTGATCTTGAGGTCTCTCTTAGTTCTGCAAAGAATAATTCATCGGCGTTGTCGTCCTGGCCAGGTGGTCTGTAACAGACTCCCACAATGACATCCTCTTTATTTGTTTGTCCCTTAATCCTTACCCAGAGGCTCTCAACTTTGCCATCGCCAACTCGAAGTTCCACACAGTCCAGCCCATGCTTCACATACATTGCCACCCCGCCACCTCGCCTACCCTGCCTGTCCCTCTTGAAGAGCCTGTAACCATCTATTGCAACACACCAGCCACAGGACTCATCCCACCAGGTTTTACTTATGCCGATGATGTCATAGCTGTGGGACTGGGCCAAGACTTCTAGCTATCCATTTTATTCCTCATACTGTGTGTGTTTGTGTAGAAGCACTTCAAATGCGCCTCCCTACATGCAGCACCTTGTGTAGCCGACCGAAGGGCCTCACTAGCACACAGTCCCTCTGATTCTAGCACACCATCCCTTAGCTCATCACCGGCGTGCCCGGTTTTATCCCCTTCCCCCTTCGACTCTAGTTTAAAGCCCTATCTATCAACTCTGCAAACTCCTGAGCAAAAATCCTCACCCCTCTCTGAGAGAGGTGCATCCCATCTGGTGCCAGCAGGCCCAGTGTCGCGTAGACCTTCCCGTGATTGATAAACCCAAAATTCTGCTGGTTGCACCAGTCCCAAAGCCACGTGTTAATGTGATGAGTCTGCTTGTCAGCATCGATCCTCCCTATCGGAAGGACAGAGGCAAACACAACCTTTGCCCCTGATCCTTTAAGTAGTCACCCCAAAGCCCTAAAGTCCCTTTTGATTGCTCTTGGACTTCTCGTTGCTACCTCGTCATTACCAGCCTGAAAGACCACTAGCGGGCAGTAGTCAGTGGGCTGTACCAGGCGCTTGACTTTCTTAGCAAAGTCTCTCACCCAAGCCCCAGGGAGGCAACAGACTTCCCTGTGGGTTGGGTCCGGTCGGCATATTGGGCCCTCTGTCCCTTTCAAAAGGGAGTCCCCCATGACAATAACCCTTCTTTTTTGACAGTTGATGTAGCAATGCGGGGGGTAGGTTGCCTTGCCTTAGACATCCTCTCCAACTGGGACGGGCTTTCATCTACTTCGTTGTTCTGACTGTCGTGTTCTAGGATTTACTTCTAACAGAATAGGAATTGCACATCTTGCATAGACCTTTGTTTTAGTGACGTGTTTGAAACACCCTAGACTTACAACAGAGTTATAGTGTCAGATCACATAATTTGGTATTGATTTTAGTATATCACCAAATTATTCTACCTCACTATGAATAAAACAGAGAAGTCAGACCAAAACATAGGATTTTTGTATTCTCCTGATAAATTTTAGGTCAAATTAAGGTTTATTCTGCTGAACAAACATATTTTCTGGGCTTTATATGTGATCAAGTTGTGTTTAGTGTTTTGTGACATGAAAATGCACTGATACTTAAGTACTTCTGTTCCAGATAGCAAACAAATGATTCCAAATATTTTTTCAGTTAATTTACTATCTTAACTAAGAAGTATGTAATTTAATGAGTATTATTTTGTACCTAGTAAAATGGATCCAAACATAAGCATTAGGAATAGGCACAACTGTTCTTGTAGTGAAGCCAATAAGTGAAAATCATACTCAAAAGAGAAGTAAACTGTACAATCTAATTTCATTCAGTGTCTGAAGCAACTTCCAGTTCGAAATTAAAGTATGCTTGATGTAAACGCTTTTCACTACAGCTAGCTATGTAAGGAATGCAGTCTAATTAAATGTATTTTCCACAGAAGATAAAAGAAAATGTTTGGTTACAGTCTATCTGTTCCAGTAAACTTTCTGGTAAAATTCGGTATTTTTAATTAATGAGGCTGAGATATCAGGAATCAAAATATTATAGGACTGGTCCACATACTCTATCTGTATTTGTGTGTTCACAAAGTAAATTTATCTTTTGTATATGCAAATTACTTTAGGAATATAATTTCCTTACTTGAGGAAAATGAAAATGCAAGAAAATATTTTCAAAGAAGACTGGAAGTGGAATTGCCTTAAAAGTTACTACTACCAGAGTTGACCAGCTTATAGATACTACTGTTAAATTATAATATAAAAAGCACTTAAGAACAGGCACCTGATCAAAGAAGACAAAAAAAGTATCAGAAAAATGTCTTAATGTACAGAAGTTACACTGGAGGTAGATAGTGAAAAAAAGACACAAGGTGCCTGATTTTTTCTGCACTGAGTATAAAAACTAGGATAAGTATGTTTTAAACTGCTTTTGGAATACTGCTTTATCAATAAGCTGAATGTGAATTTTAAATAGTATATATTAGATTCTTTGTTATATGAACAAGTGAATCAAGTAGGAAGCAACACTGCCTTTGTATATGTCATTAGGGAACCAATGAAATATCCTGTTCTGGTGACCACACTTCAAAAATACGTTTAAAATTGGGAAGAGTTCATAAAAGGTGAAAGAATGACTGTAGGTCTGGAAGAAGAAACTTTATAGTTAGAAGATAAAGAAGATCAGTCTGTTTAATCTGCTGAAGAGAAGGTTAAGAGGTGACTTGATCATAGTCTGTACGTGCCTTAATGGGAATGAGACTTTTGACAGTAGATGGCTGTTTAATCTAGCAGAAAAAGGCATAATGAGATCCAATGTTTCAAAGCTAAGTTAGGCAAATTCAGACCAGAAATAAGGTGCACATTTGTAAGACTGTAAGTAATTAACCACTGGTAGAACTCACCTAGGAGTGGGCTAGATTCATCCATCAGCCATTACGAGCAGAAAGATATAGCATAGCCCAAACACGCTATCCTTATGATTTAGAGTCTACTCAGTGAAATACATAGCCTTCATTAGCTCAGTTTAGACTTTAGTAGTCCCCTCCTACTTTAAAAATCTATGGGAGTATGACTTCTGGAGGGGTTGCACAGAGATGACAAAGGGGATAAATTTATCATCTGTGTGTATGTTTTTCCTTAGCTGCTTTATCTTGTTGTAATGAGAGCGTATTGAGCAAAACAGCAGCATTATGTTACAACATGAAATGAAGGCAACAGATGGTTTCCTAATGTTAAATTAAATTATCATATCTTGGTAATAGTTATTAGTTCCGATCACAGTGAGGCTCAGTAGCTGCCCATGAGACTGACAGTAATTTCCACATAAATTATCTATATAGAAGTCCTTTGAATTTTTTCTTTAAAAAACTTTGGAACCTGGCCAAAGCTGTGTGATGCTAAAACAGAAGAACATTTTTTTGAAGGAGAACCTAAATGGAAATTAGACAAACAAGCTAACTGCTAAATTAGAACCTGCTAAAGTTAAAATCTTCGAGAGCATCTGGGGTGTAAGAATACAGGTTTGGGCAGGGAGTTTGTGGAGTCTCCCTCCTTGGCGATATTCAAAAGCTGTCTGGACCCAGTCCTGGGCAAGCAGCTCTAGGTGTCCCCATTTGAGCAGGGTTGATAGACTAGATGACATCCACAGGTCCCTTCTAACCTAAACCATTCTGTGGTTCTTTAATGCTGTTACCATTGTGAATGAAACTGTTATATGACTGGCAGATCTTGGTGGGCTATTTCACTGGGAACAATAAAATGACCTTAGTGTTATCCAAGAATTGTAAGGAAATAAATGTGGAAAGAAATGTGAAAATAGATTCTAAGCCATCTCTGAGTTAAGCATGTTGTTTCCTCTCCTGATACATGTTTTGATGTTTCTCAAATCACTGAGTTTTCTTAGTTACAAATTTCCCTTCTCTTCTATTGGCTAGTTCTACTGGTGTCAAGGCTTTCCTGAATGCTTACAGCATGAAAATGATAATGAAAATGAGTCTTGACTGTTCTAGTGTTGCTCCCAGAATTCTGAATGGAAATTAAGAATGACTATTGATGGTTTTCAGGTTTCAGAAGCCTATCTTCCTTATTCTTTGGAATAAAATAAAAAGCTTTTATTATTTTCATGAAAGGTACTTATCTCAGTAGCTGTTCTTGGATAAAAAAGCTCAGATTTTTCATTGCCTCATTCTTCTGTGGTCTCTCAGTCTCTGTTTCTCAAAAAAAACCAAACCAAACCAAACCAAAACAAAACCGAAAGAGTGTCTGTTTTCTTTCTGACTGACAGTTCTGAAAGTGAGAAGAAAAACATTAATTCTGCACTGCTTCTATTTGTAGCTCAGCTCTCCATCCTCATACACAAAGGAAATACTACAACACATATATTTATAGCGGTCTACAATTTTATTATTATTTTTGTTTGTGAACTTGCTGTGTATATTCATTTTTCTCATTTTTTTCTCATGTTTTTTCTTATCTGTACCTTTCAATGTCAGATTTTTTTTTTCTTTCTATGTTTTTGTACAGTACCATGCACAATGGAACTTTTTTCAGCTAGGATTACTCAGCATTTGCATACCAAATGGTTAAAAAAAATATTTTTTCTTTCTCTAATAGCAGTAGGTTAGTGTCATTACTTCTGTATCATGAATTAAAGGTGTTTTCAGCTCTCTGTGAGACTCATATATTTTATATCTTTGTTTTGCTGATAAGGAAGCTGAAGCACTGAAAGGGAATGCATCTTTTTCAAGATCACCTGGTGAAAGGCAGATAGGGAACTAATTCAGGAAAGCTGACTCACATACCTTAGAATTATCTGATAGAATATTCTTTTTGTCATTTATATTTGCCAGTTGCTTTCCTTTTCTTCTTCAGGACCCAAAAGCTCTGCTTTTCTATAGTGTCCTTTTTTCTTCCTGCACTGCGTTTTCTCCATAAAAGTCCCTGCTGCTGACCCTTGTCAGTTTTTTTCCCCTTTTTGCCTTAGCCATTTTTTTTACCTTTCCCCTAATGAATTTTGGGGTGACGACAACTCAGTGCTTAGCGCCTAGCTTAATTTTTCAAATTCTCAGTCAATTGTTAAACAGCAGGAAGCTCTGACATTTGCAATCATTACAAAATCCCCAAAATAGACTCTCTAGGCTGGAAGAAGGAATTTTAGGGGAATTTTCTTATTGCTTACAACTGGAGTACAAGTGACAGATTGCCTGACATAAATAAAAGAATAGCTGCAAAAATAAAGGTATGAATGCCATTCATATGTCATGAGTGACACTGGCAGGTGCATGCATGAAGCCAATAGAGCCTAAGTGCGTTTTTCAGACCTGAGTTTGAACATTGTAATAGGCAAATGTTGTTCCTCTGTTTAACAAATAAACATGCATTTGTAGGCACATCAGCATATACAGACATAGAATCTTTAGTTGAGTAGTACAAATAATACATTATGAAGTTTAGCAATACTTGTCAATCATTTGGTGGAATTGCTGCAAGTCAAAGATGAAAGAAACACTGCTTCTGAGCTTTTCAAATATCCATTCACTGATGCTGACTAATGGAAAAAAAAAACAAAACCTTTTGAGCCCTAGCACCCATGTGTTGATCTGTACAATGTGTAAAAAATAATTGTAGCAGATACAAGAGATATTTGTTCAGTTTGCTTTAAAATGATTTCCCTTTATAGAAAAGTCACATTTTAATGTAACACAGACTTGTTCCTGCGCATAAAAACACGTGGCACTGATGACTAGAATGGAATGGAATGAATATAAATGCCATGTCACCTTTTTTTTTTTTTTAATTCTTTTTTTTTTTTTTCTTTTGGATCATCATCATACTTTGGACTTATCTACTAGGAACACATACAGCTGAAATGCATTATTTCCCTTTTCCCTTTATTATTCCCTCTTTGTAGGAACACCTGTTTGGTTAACCACTACTTCTCTGAATGTGCAAAAAAGCAGACACAGGTGAAAACCTATAAAGCAAGGTCTGTGGTCACTCCATACACTTAAGGGAATTGAATGTGCAATTACAGAGTCTGTGAGAATGAGACACTGGCCATGAGAATGAGGCTTTGTCCAGAGACCTCAAAACACCTGTGTCTCACTGAATTCTATTCATTTCTTTATAAGATCAAGGGAGCTAGGTAGGTTAGGTGATGCATTGACATGGGCTATAACAAGAGCAGCAGTGCATTTGAATTCTAAATTTAAATTGAGTATCAGATAAATTTGGTACCATTAAGTTATTTGAGGTGAATGGTCTGTCTTTTGCATCTTGGGATAGAAAGCAGAAGTAATTCACATAAAGGGACTCATTCCAACAAAACTCTTTAGGTACTGGGACAAAGTTTACTGAAATGGTTTTACGCTGTCTTGACCCTTTTCCCTTCTGTGGGGTTGTCAGAGCTATTAGTGTTCCTGTGGTAAATAAGAGCATATGTTTGGCTGCCTGTTGCCTCTCAGGGCTGAGGCAAAAGAAATCCACTGCCTTCCCACCTTTGCCTTTGTCCATGTCCTTGCCTTTTGCCTTCCCTTTCCCCTTTTCACATTCCTCATTACCTTTACCTTTTTGCTCTTTTCCAACTGTATAGGCTGAAAAAGATTAACATAGGGTTTAACCAAGTTTTCATTTCTATAAAGATTTATGCTCCATTATGTCCTATAACCAGACAGTAAGCACCCTTAATAAGCTGCAGGATAACATGCAGTATTCATGAATAATTATCACAAAATCACAGAATCATAGAATTGTAGGGGTTGGAAGGGACCTCAAGAGATCATTGGGTCCAGCCCCCCTGCAGGTTCCCTAGAGATAATTATGCTCCAAAATCACAAGATACATACTTATAACTTACACTTGTCTCCAGGAGCTACAGGTCTTAGAACTCAGTGAAACACATACAAAGGCTTTTCAGGGTCCTCTCAAAGAAATATACATAATTTTGAAGTGAAGACAAGATTAGTCATTTACAGTAATTACAATATTAAATTAAATACTTAACATACGAATTGGGTCCCCACTAGCTATTTTTAAAAAGAAGTTGAAGAGAAACATCAAAAATAAAATAAAAGTTGGCATTAGGAAAAGTCTCCTTTGTCTGTGGGTCATCTGAGTTAGTATTTTCTACAGTTCACCATCTGTTTCTGCATTTCCCCAAAATATTCATAGGGGAAAAATTTTTATGCTGATCTCTGCATAGAACTCTCAAGTGGGCTAAACTATATAACCTATAGTCCCATCTGTCTTTTCTATTCCATAAGTATTTTTCATTTTGAATCTAATGAAGAGCTAAAATGAACATACAAACAAGAAGCTGACATTTGTATCATTTTTCAGAATTGTGTCCCACAATAATATGCATTGATTAGTGCACATACACTAATTATCCATGCTGTAGACATATCATGGAGTTTATCTGACTAATGCCAATCTTTCTCTGTGTAAGGTATGTTGGTATGTTAAAATATAGCAAGATCTAATTGCCACTTGGATAGAAACATAGGCTACAAGAAATCAGAGCCCAGAGGGAAAAAAAAAAACAACACTAATCAACTGTACCTGAGCCCTTAGAAAGTCAAGCATGATAATAAATATTATTCAGAGGACATTTTGAGTCCTAAATTGTTTTAGGACTTATTATCAGCAAAAGTCAAAAAAATCTACAACATATACTTGATTCAGAGAAATGTTATGATCTTGATACTTAAAACTTTTGCATTTAAGAGAAACCATTCCATCTTCTATTTTGGAAAATATATATTGATGACACTAAATACAAGAAAAGTAGGGTCTTTTCCTTTTGAAGTCAGATGGAGTTTAACCTGTCCTCATCACTGCAAATTACTTCTGTTCATGCTTCTCAATAGTTTTCTCACTGTGTTGATTCAGCATCAATTTACGACACTCTGTGAGTAGTCAAACTCTTTTCCTCTCATCAGCCTCAAACTCTGTTGGTGATACACATAATAGGGTGGTGGTAAGAGTCAGTCCAGCTTTCAGATCCAAGTGAAAATGCATATTTTTGTCATTGTTGCAGGTTTAGTTTTCGTTTTTGAAGAAAGATGCTCTGCCTCCTGGAGTGTTAGATCTGATGCAAGGGGAGAAGAGAGTGTCTCTTTCTGTGGCAGGGTGATCTTATAGCAAGCACCCTCTTAGACACAAAAGCCAGGGAGCCTTGGGGAAGTGAGTTCTGTTGCCTAGATATTTGGAGGTGTGAGGATGAGAAAATCAACAGCAATGTAATTGTTGATACTTCCAGAACGTAAATTGTCTCTATGTACTATTGTAGGTTTGGTGTTAAGTGGTAAGCCATTTTGTTTCCTTTCACTTACCTGATACACTTCACTCTCTGGCCTCACCTGGGCCTGTAATGCAACTGCTGACCAGATCAGTTGAAAGAGAATGGCTCAACACTGGGTTCTGATCATAGGTTTGGTTGCAAGGCTTCTTCCTTCTCAGAAGTGCGTAACCTAATTTCTACCTAGCCTCTTTCTTTCTGTCTCCTGCTGCTTTCCCCTAGGAGGTAGGGCAAGTACACTTTCAATTTCTTATCTGTTTTAGCTTTATTCTCGTTATGACTTCCTTAGATCCTGAGCAAGGTGAGAAAAGGAGCAGAACTAGATCATAAAGAATCCTTCAACTCCAAACAGGATTCTCTTTGAAAGATAGATTTCAGAGTTAGGGTTTGTTTAGGAAATTGAGAATACATCTGAAAACACTTTTAACTGTCTGAGTCTTCCTCTTCAAAGCAAATAGATCTACCACCAAGTAGCCATTAAAGTTTGCAGATTTTATCTATGACTCATCCTAGGAATGTTATTCAGGAACCATTCACCAGAGTGAACTGTCTCTCGGTTTAGCCAGTCTTGTGTGAGATCCTGCCATATGAGCAACCTTCAGTGCTGAGTTATTTCCTGCCTGCTGAAGCAGCCTGAAAGCCTCTATTCATTAGCAGAGGTGAACTCTTGGTTCCGCCTTGTCAGTTTATATATGATACTACTGAGGCACTGTCCAACTGCATTAGCATTGCTTTGTGTATGAGAAATATTTACAGTGCCAGAATTGCCCTGGACACCACCTAGAGTCCTTCTATACTGATGAATTTCTTCTCCAGAGTTTTTCACTGCTTTGAACAGAATGCTTGTCGAAATCAGTGCACCTATGGTAATAATTAAATAAGCTGTATTTGATATGGATGCCTTTTAAGCATTTTTTTTTAATTCATGCATTAAATCAACTTGTATTAAGTATTCAAGGTCCTTAATCTATACAATATAGAACGTGGATCTTCACAGAACATATACAAAGCCATGCTTTATGATCAGGGTAACCTACTTATCTGTCCATGAACACTTTGGACCAAAGATAAACAGTAATATATATCTTAACACTTTTTAATTTCTTCAGATATAGTATATGATCTTTTAATTTACTCACCATTTTCTTGTATAGGAAATTATGTTTTTTTTTGTTGTTGTTTGTTTGTTTTTTTTTCTTCCCTCCCACATCCTACAAGCTGAGACAGTCACTGTTGTGGTTTAACCCGTGTAGACAGCTAAGCCCCACGCAGCCACTCCGTTGCTCTCCCCACAGTAGGACAGGGGTAAGAATCAGAAATTTAAAGGTGCAAGAACTCATGGGATGAGGTAAAGACAGTTTAATAGGTATAGCAAAAGCTGCATGCACAAGCAAAACAAAACAAGGAATTCATTTGTTACTTCCCATCGGCAGGCAGATGTTCAGCCACTTCCAGGAAAGTAGATCATCATGCATAATGGTTACTTGGGGAGACAAATGGCATCACTCCAAACATCCACCCGTACTCCTTTCCCCAGCTTTTATTGCTGAGCATGATGCCATATGAATATCCCTTTGGTCAGCCTGGGTCAGCTGTCCAGGCTGTGTCCCTTCTTGTGTACATCCAGCCTCCTCACTGGTGGGGCAGGATGAGAAGCAGAAAAGGCCTTGACTTTGTGTAACCTCTGCTCAGCAGCAACCAAACATCAGTGTATTATCAACAGCATTACAGAGCACCATATGAGCTACTATGAAGAAAATTAACTGTCCCATCCAAAAAAGCACAACATTCCTCATAATAATGGTGATGATCATAAATAATATACCTATGTATATATATATATATATTATGCAGAATTTGACTTATGTTCTCAGAGTAGGTGTTTTGTTTTGTTTGTTTATTTGGTTGGTTGGTTGGTTGGTTTGGTTGGTTTGGTTTGATTTGGTTTTGATACAGGAGACATTTACCTTCTTTGACTTACTAGGAATCTTCCAAAATTCTTAAGATACCTCTGTATGACATGTCTGATTGAAGCTTCATGTATTCTTTAATATATTTCCACTTTCTCAAAAAGAAAGATGGATGCCTAGATGAACTTTCTTTAAGGAAGGAAGACTAGCACCAAACATTTTATGGGATTTATTGGGAAGGTTGTCCAGTTCTTCTTTTGCTTTCTTTGGCAAAGAAGCTCTGAGTATAGTTGCTTTGATGCTTGAACTTCTAATTTAGCTTAGCCAAGTACTTACCATTCAAGTGTATTTTAACTTGGGTTGAATTGCTGAGGAATTTACCTGGACTGAACAAAAACAACAGTTTGGTTTTTTAATTTATTTTATGGCAACATCTAGTATTTCTGATGCAGCTTTTGTTCCTCAAAGTGCAGAGGCACTAAGTATAGTTCATTGTAAATGTGGAATACAGTAATGGTATTCTAGGCTTCCCGTAAAATTGGATGTTTGTAGAAGAAGCACTGAAATTGCAGTTATAACCACCTCTTGTAGTTAGAGCTGCTTCATACAAGAAATTTTTACTCTAAAATTAAGGAGATTTTTTTTTTTTTTTAAATCTTGTTCATAATGAAGACAATTTGATACTGTCAGTGACTGTCTTTTAAAATCAGATGATCAAAACTGAAAGGGGCAGTTGAAGAGAAACTATAAAAATGGAAAACAGACTTAGGAAAGATACAGTTTTGGAAACATTTAGAGCAGGTTTCTCATCTCTCCAAAATGTAGATATCTGCTCTCCTTTCAGTTAGTCATCTAGTCTCCTTTTATTGGCATTGGAAAGAAACTAAAAGGCACCACAAAACTTCAAAACTACCTTGAGTAACTGTCCTAGAAGGACAGCATCCTCCAGAATTCAAGAGCTTTTCCCATTGACAACAGAGAAACCTTGATTAATACCTTGGTCTGGATGCTTAATAGCTGCAAGTACATCAGATGAGTCTTGTAAAATTTCTGGTCACTGCTTAATCACTAGACAATTTTCATATATGTATAAACTGCAACATAACTGTAGGGAGAGGCTGTGATAAAAATTATATATGTAAATTGATTATTTTTATAGGAAATAATATAAGTGCTTCTAATCTCATGGCTACCTGCCTTAGATAGTACTGTGGGGAATATTTGTCTTATTTTAGATGATTGGTTGAAAGGCTGTGAGGAGTTCCTTTTCTTGCATTTTGGCACTAAAATGGACACACACACACACCAAAAAAAAAAAAAAAAAAAAAAAAGAGAGAGACAAATCTCTTCTAAATTGTAAAAAAAGTTCACATTTTGGCTTACAGTCTGAGTTGGATTATGGCCAAAATTCTAGTCTATGTTTTTAAATGTTGTGTATAGAAAGACCGAACTGGTCACTTCCAGGAAAAATCAGTGTTGCTAAAAGTAAGCCAGTGATTGTAAAAGCTTGTCCAAAACAAAAGTAAAAATAACAACAAATATAATTCACCATTTTGCTTTCCTCATGTGACTCCGTATGTTTAATCATATTAGAGGTTAAAAACATTTGTCTTCCACCAAGAGGGCAGATGTTTCAGTGTCGTCTGCTGTATAGCTTGTCATTTTTTAACTTTATTTTTTTGACATGAGTCCAAAGATTTTTTTATTATTATTGTTAAATTAGGGTAACAGATGCAGGCTTTTGATGCATACACCACTAATGTATTTCCATTGTTTGCATATTTTCTTGGAAGAATGTGGTAAACTTGACATTTTTAGATGCCAGAGTTTTCATGGAAATTTTAAATTGAAGTATACAGTTCAGCAAATCAGTCAACTGAGCTATTAAAGCTGAGGAGGTGTTAATAAAGAAATATTGACAAATCTGAGGATACATTCAGATTACCATTTCTAAAACCACTTCAGGCTCCAAACATTTTTATGTTGTCATCCTCTAATAAAGAATGTGGATTTCCAAAATTGTGATATGATTTAAGTTACAACTGTTATTAAAGCTTGAAAAACATTTAGAGGAAAGGGACTGTTGCTTAAGGATTTGTTTTTCATTTATTAAAAAAGGACAGCAAGAATAAGCAATCAAAAGAATTGGCATACTAAATTTTTAAAACATGTAATCACCTTTAAATCTGAGGATGACAACACTGCAGTTATTGATTTCTGTTTCTTTAGTTCTATAATCAAGTTCTAATCACATATGTTTGGCTTTCTGAATGCGTATGGGAGACTAGTAAACTGACAAAGCAAAACTAATAACCTTGCTTATAGAAAAATATTAATGTTGCCCACTCTAGACAAACTATACTCTCTAACAGAATCTGAATTATTCATTCTCTTCTGCAAATTTTATTTTTCTGTACTTTTGGGTTTATCAGTTAAAAGGCAAGAGGGAAAATGGTTAAAACTGTCTTAGAAATTGTTCTAGAAAAATCATAATTTTTGACCCAACATTTTGAAGTAAGAATTTTGAAGTGCATTGTTTAGAGACTAAAGTAAAATGTATAAATAGGCTTTTATTAGACAGCAAGGGAAAATACGTACAGAAATCTTTCTTTATACAGTGTTTCAAGTATATTGTTCCATATCCATTATATTTATCTGTCCTCTACTTTTACAGTTTAAGACTATATTTGCAGTAGTAAATAAAACAGATTAGGAGCATTTTAAATGCAAAGTCAAAGGACTCTTTTCCTCCAAAATTGGGTGATCATGCACAAACACCATTAGGAACAGCCCTGGCATATACCTGACCTCTCCTGAGCTATGGTCCAAATTATCTTTGGGTGGAGGCCAGGTATCCTCTGGGAGGTGATTCCTTAGGACAGGCCAAAACGTTCCAAGCCCCATGCTAACATGTGTTATATACAGTTATGGTCCTGTATCCTGTCTCTGTTTTATTAACAGTACCAGAGGGATCATATTCTCAATTTAGATATAACTTGGTGAGAATCTTCAGCAGTTTTGCTGAAATGTTGCAAGTAGAATCTGGTTCTGCTCCTTAGTGGAAGAGCTGGTTGAAAAGACAAATACTTTTTTTCATTCTGACCTACTCTTAAATTACTTTTTTTTTTTTTTTTTCTTCTTAGTTATAGTGGTTTGACAATGCAAGTGAGTTGTGGGAGCAACCTGTTGAATTATTTATATAACCTGAAAATCTTCAGATGGAACTAAATCCTCATGGCTAAATACTTTTTTCATTAATAAGTTCCAATTGATTTCAGTAGGAATTAGGTGTTTAACTGCCTTTGTGAATCTGTGTTTAAAGGCATACAAAAAAAAAAAAAAAAAAAAAAGAGCTAATTCCAAATAAGACTATACAAAGAACAAAATGTGGCTATTAAAGCAAAGTTAAAAGAATCTGAAGTTTCACCAAGAAAAAATAAACAAATATGTATAATATCAGTTAAATGTTACACAACCAGAGGCTTGGACTAGAGGAAAGATGCAAATGCAAATAAAACACCAGTGGCATGTGTGCCATGGCATACTTTCATTCTGTCTGAAACTAAAGTATTATATTTGATCTTTAATTTAAACATGCAGTTCTTTTCCTTTTGTCATGCTGGTGATTCCCACAGAATTATAAATGAGGTCTATTAGATAATTGCTATCATTTATCATTTTAGTTTCAAATGAAAATTTTCACTAGTGTAGTATGGGTCAAGAAGAAATTATTTCATTTTACTTGAAAAACCAATCTTTGATGTCTTTGCATTCAGTGACAGCAAAAAAAAAAAAAAGCATATTCTTTGTTCTGATATTCTCTAATATGCATTACTGATTTGTAAATATATGTTTGGATCATATTTTAAGTGATGACTAATTTCAAGCTTATTTCCATAGTGAACGCCATGTATTTTGAGATGGATTTTTTAAGTGAGACCCAGAATGACTCCTCATTTGCTTACAAAATTCAAAACCACATCTAGTTTGCATAATTTTACATAGGCAGTGGTTTGGTATAAAAGGAACAAACTCTCTTCTTCTCCACATACACACATACAAATGACTACATGTTTGTTTATATAACTTGCACACAGCCTTTCCCCTGAAGGTATAGGAAGCACATTGCTTTTTTACTGCACTCCTTTTGTTGAAGAGGAAGTGGTGTCATTGAATAGAACTGCCTCATCAGACACTCTACAAAAGTGCCAAGTTGTAGCAATCAATAGGGAAATAGCAGATGTGAAGGTTAGTTGGCATCAAAGAATATGAGTGGAAAAGTTTCCTATGGGAAAGAAAGTGCTTCATTACACTTCATCTATACAAAGAATATTGGTTCTATCAAGCTTTCAGAAAATTAGAATATCATGGCTTTCACTTCTGACAGTTTAACATTTAAAAAGTTAGATAGATATTCATCAGGGGAATTACACTAAGTGATCAGTATTTTATTAGTTGTAAAATAGAATGTTGCGATTTCTTCTCACTCTGAATAGAGCAGATCCAGTGGAATGACTCAGACAAAAATTGACTCCCTGGGTGATCACTGTATTATAGATGAGTGTAAATGCTGGTTTTGGAGCATGTTCATAGGAAACAAACAATATGTTACTGTTGCTCTGGAGCATAAATATTTGAGACCAGAATGTTCCTTATTTTGGGGATAGCTTGGATATTTATGTTTGCTTCTTTTTCTGAACAATATATGCAACTTTTCAATGCTTTTCCACACAGAGAACTACTGCTGAAAAACAGTTTTGTTACATCAGTTCAGTGGTTACTCTTTAGAGACATTGTCCTACAGGGAATGGCAAAACGAGAGAGTCAGTAAACAGACTGATGTTAAGCTGGTAAGACAGTGGATAACAGATAATATTTGTCTGTATGAGAGTTTACAGTTGCTGATAAGTTGAATGCTTCCCGAGCAAGCTATAAAAAGGAGCAGGTGTTAGTGAGGATAGCCTACTTGGAGGAAAATACTCATTGATGAATCACTTATTGTTCATTCATTTTGCAAACTTGTGAGATACTTTCTTATAAAGAAGGTTAACTAGAGATTTTGTGTGCTTGAGAATGAACAAGTTTTGTTTTGTTTTTCCTTAAAGTAAAGTCCAACCTCTTAATTGTGCATCTTTCTGTAAAAACACCTCTAGTTATAGGGATGAATACATGTTTCTTATAAAACTTTGAAGCAATTTTCTCACTTCACCAGTCTTTAAATTAAAATACTGATATTGGAAGTTCTGTCCCTGGTCTGCTCTGTTAATAGTTAGAGAAAATTATATTTTTTGGGAATGTGGAGGAGGCATCAACATTAATTTTCTAAAATCACTTTTCTCACTGAAGTGCAGCATAGCTTTGAAAACGCATTGTCCATGGTTCTTGAGTTTTGTTCATACTAATAATCAAATAAGTGCACTAAAGCATGCACTGAAGATAAGGTTGCACTGACAGGTTAGATATTTAGTACCAGAATGAAATAGATATTTAGTACCAGTATTCTCTTTCTTCTTACAATGCTGTGTGATGATGTTTACAGGCGAGTTGCTTCTGCCCTTAGTGCTTGCTGGATGCATTTGGTGTGAAGGTGATTTGCCCTTTGGCTTTAAGATTAAGCTGAGACATCACAGTCATAGAGTAGCCTAAGACCAAAGATCTTGTACCTCTATAAACAGCCAAAATTATCATAAAAATCTGTTAAATTGTCTCTTATCTTTTTGCTTCCTTGCCATGTTCAAACAACATTTTGTCAAAGCAAGCGCAGCAGAGTTAGCAATAAAATTTAGAGCTGTACCTAATATAAAGTCGTTTACAACCTGGAGTTTATTAGGCTCTTATTTTAGGCAGTAAATCTGATTAGTAATGGACAAAATAATATTATTATTTACACTGAAAAAGTTAAATGTCATCTTCTTTATGTTGTGAAAAATTGTAAGCACTGGACACTGAAATCTTCAGCCTTTTTATTCTAATGAGTGGACACGTTCAAAACTCTTTTGCCATTCCTGTTTTCTAAGACTTTTGCACTTGCTCAGAAGCAATGATACCCCCGTTCAGCCAGCTATATTGTCTGTGTTCTGAGATATACTACTATACTTACTTGTGGGATGACCTGTGAGAGCTCTGACAGCTACTCAGCTGGTCTAAAGTCTGTTCCCTTAATAAAGATTGTTTTAGAGTTGTTCCCCACACCTCCACCCCAATATTTTCAGTGCACTTAAGTATTTTTTATAAAGCATTTTAGTTTTAAGAGTGGAAAAATACAGTGTGGAATAGTGGAAAACATGTAATATGGAGCACATTTTCTAACTGTTTGCATAAATCCCATTATAATGAGCATTTTGAGCTATCATTAAAAAAAAAAAAAGAGAGAGAGAGAATAAAAAAGAAAATCCCCATAGGCCAAGATTAGTTTCAATATTTGATTATCACTACAGGTTGGTGTCTTGTTTATTAAATATTTCAAATAAGTTAATTAGGCTATATGAACTATATTATTTGTCATTGTAAGTCTCCTGACAATTTTCTGCATTTTAATTTACTACCAAAAGAATAACATTTAAAGAGTTAAGTTAAACTGCTTTTTCCCCAGGAACTACATCTTATTGATGCAGTAAAAGATTAGAAAGAACAGAGTTGCTTCAAAGCTCAGCTGCAGGAAATTTAACGTGTGAATGCAACCATGTGTCACAAAGAAGAATGTTTATCAGAAGAAACTGATTCTTTAGTCGGTGTAGGATAACTTTTTATCACAATCCTAAATCTAATAAAACATATTTTTTTAATAATCCCATGCATTATCAAAGTAATTGTATCAGATGAAAATTCTGCATGTTGCTAAAGATATATATATATTTTTTTCTGCCTTTTTTTTTGAAGCCATGAACTTTTAATCCCTGTTGCAGGTATATCTCAGTGAATTCTGCTAAACGTTCCCAGCTAAGTAAATGGGTATTAGATCAGGTTGCTAATTTGCAATTGTAGCCTTCTTCATGCAGTTGCCAAAACCTCTTTGCTCTAGATTTTTACTTAAACTAGAGATCCCTTTTGCCAAAGTGGTTTCTGCTAAATTGGTCAACAGAAAATACATGAAAATTTGCTGCAGGATGTTCACACAAAATATTGATGCAGAAATATACCAAATGAACACAGCAGTGCTGTCACAGGTGCCATCAAACACATTCTGTTAATAAGTTTGGGTTATTATTAAATTCCCCATATTTTGCTGAAGGAAGGAACTAATGGCAACTGGGATTTGGAAGGTCTCATGGTATATATGGATTCTTCTGTAGGTTAGTTTACACTTAGGAGGCAGAGAGTAATGCTAGAATATCTGCTGAACTAGTTTCCCTCCCCTCACTCCTTCCTGGCAATTGTTAAACCATTCCTTTTGGATTTGGTAATGTACAGCTATCTTCTGGTGGTCTTTATAGTCTTGATCTCTCCAGGTCAATTTGCGCTCTTGGGACATTCTGAAAAATGAATTCTTAAATTAGAGTTAATTGTAAGTAATTGTAAATTACCTTAAATTGTACCTATATAGAAAATAGTTTTACTGTACTATCAGAAATAAAATATCAAACACTAATGCCCTTTCTCATGAAAATAGCATCTTGATCTCATCTATTTACAAGACAATTATACCATTCATTCCTGTGGTAATTTCATAGACTTGCAACTCAGATACCAGCTAGCTATTGTGCTAGTGATAATGACTCCTGTTGTCAGTTTTCTTCTTCTTCTTCTTCTTCTTCTTCTTCTTCTTCTTTTTTTTTTTTTTTAAGTCCTACATTTGTTTGTCTCCAGTATCCTAAGCACTGCATTAATGGGGTTGTACATTAAAGCAATAGCGCAATTCGAATAGTTAAAATCTGTGTGAAATTAGCTACGTGCTGCTGTGTCATAAAAGACACAAGTCCTGAGTGGAATCCCTGCCGTTTACATGATGAGATGATAAGCGACAGTACATGCTCTGAAGCGTCAGTGAATGTAATTTTCATGTGGTGACAAGACTTTCCCTTTGCAGTAGAATCCCACTTGTTAATGTGATGATTTGGTTGCCTTTTTCTGTAATAAACAAAGTTGTTCAGCTTTCAAGTCCAAACGTCTCCTTGTCATGAAAAGCTTTTTCCCTGTATGGGCCATCTGGGGCTTTAACAGCTTGCTTCCCTCCAGCTCTTCTGGTTGCTTCCTCAGCTTTGTGTTAATGCAGTGAAGTTTGTACGTGCTCAATATCCAAAAAGTATAAAGCTGTTTTATTAAAATGAATCTTTTATTGAAGATTGCAGAAACAAGCAGTTACACAAAAAAAAAAAAAAAAAAGAAACAAGAAAAAAAAAAAAGAAGTAAACTAGGACTAACATTTAAGTGCTGTGTGGCACCGTGAACCTGTACCTGTTTAATCATCAAATTCATTAAACCTAACTGTGACCAGAAAATATGAAATTTGGATCTTAGTTTTGAAGTTCATAATATTTTGAATCTACTCCATTGAATCTAACTTAAAACATGTATAATCATGTTCAAAGTCTGCTTTCTGTCTTAAAATGCTACAAAACCCAAAGAAAATTGGCTTTAGGAATATCTAAATATTGCAAGTTGGCTAAGAAAAAAAAATAATAAAAAAGAATCAAAAACCAAATTAGTAAAAAATACGTTTTGCCAGACAATAGCTCTTTTATTGGCAAAATTTCTCTTCCCATTGTCTGCCTTCTTCTCTCCTCTCCTCCCTCTCCTCTCCTCTCCCTCCTCTCCTCTCCTCTCCTCTCCTCTCCTCTCCTCTCCTCCTCTCCTCTCCTCTCCTCTCCTCTCCCTCCTCTCCTCTCCTCTCCTCTCCTCTCCTCTCCTCTCCTCCTCTCCTCTCCTCTCCTCTCCTCTCTTTCTCTTTCAAGAAAAGTTTATTTCTCAGGAAAAAATACTTTTTCATGCAGACTGCAATTCACAGAAATAACTGCCTGAAACAAGTTATGATCACTGCTGTAAAGCTTTGAGTCTCATTCTTCCAGGTAGATGTGCTGTTTAAAATTTTATCCCTACTAACCAGATTAAATTACTTGAAGATTACAACTTTCTCAGAAACTTTCTCTGTCAGTGTTATGTATTTATCTTAGCTTTTATTTAAAGACCTGTGAATGTGAACATATGTTAAGTCCCCACTGAAACTTAGTGTTCAAATTAATGGAGGAATTTCCCTACATTTATAAGGGTGCCATAGCTAACTGTTTTGTTTGTTTGTTTGTTTGTTTTCTCTCCAAAAGGAAGGAAAAGATTAATGAAAAACAAATATGTTTTTAATAATATGAACATTGGGGAAGGAGTTAGATTCTACGTATGGTAGTAAAGACAAGCAATTCAAGCAAAAAAAGAAATATCCCATCTCCTTAATTGATGTGTCTAACATCCTCCTCAGATGCTTCTATTTCCTGGCTGTTTTTATTTTCTAATGGTATATTTATGATGGCATAGATTTTTATTTTTTATTTTTTGGTAAACCACAGTGGTTCTTTTGAAATATTTGTGATCTATTATTTAAAGGTAAACACCAAGCACCTGACTCTGCAGTTACATATTTAATTATTTAATTAAAAGACTTTCATGTGGATTCCAACTCTGTGCTTATTGGCATGGCACACCAGGCACGAACCTATGGACAACATGGCTACAGGTGGTGAAACAAACTAGTAAAAAAAAAAAATCTGTCACTTATAAATCACAGTTAGTAGAACTACTACAACAGGTTCTTAATATTGATTCCACCCCAACAGCATGACTTCTCCATCTTAGGATATTATTGTAAAGCTCTAACATTTATGTTTACACCTTTCCATGTGCCTAGCATTGATATTTATCACAGATAGCAGAGAGGTAAGTACTTACTAGGTAGCCCTTGTTCAGAACAGTACAATCCCTTTTAAAGTTCGGGTAGGGAGGACACATCTTTGTGATTACTAGGTTTCAGACCTGGGGTGTTTTGTTTTCTATTCCTCAGAAAATTTTTGTTTAAATTAGGTACTGCCAAACTGCATGCCCTGTTTCTTCTTCCATGTATTTCTAATCTCTCTGATCCCTTTGTGTCATTTGCACACAATAATGAGGTTGTTAAATACAACTAGACCTAATTCTGAGCCTTTAGTCACTTATGCTGAGTCTTCTGTCATTAGTGATATGGTCCTTTTGTTTTAATTTGCTTTATTATGCTTTAAAGCTATTAAAGCCATAGTTTACAGCAATTGTTTGAATTAATTTTATGATGTGAATTTTATGAGACATCTATGCATAGCTTGACATGTACTCTCGCTTCCAGATAACTCTCATAGCTTAATCTGGTCCTTCCTTTGCTGCCAGACCACAGAATAGCAAGTTGTCATTCTCCTTTGCATCCTGATTTAGTAGGAATTACCCAAGTTAAATAGCTTATGGCTAGTGACATCCTACATCAGGCCATTCTTTAACACACGAGTGACTTCATTTCATTCTATTCCTTGGATATGGTTGACAAAATCAAAAATTCATATTGAATCAAGCAGGAACAAAAATTTGCCTTAAGATGAAAAATACAATCAATTTATTCTTATTCTCTCTTTTCTTGGGTGGGGGGTGTGTGCATAAATATCTTTTCAGGCCCAATGACATATTTTCCCATGGGTTAAAATTGAGAAGAATTTTACAGAAGGTCAGGTGGAAGTAGAAGGTGGAAAACTTTTTTCTCCCTACTTCTCTTTCTTTTTTACCTTAGCCTATCTGAAGTCTCTGCAACATTGAAAGTGTATGGACAGAGAATGTGCTCAGGGTCACTAATTCCCCCGTACTATTCCAATTGTGCTGCCTAGTGAAAGTATCTTGTCTTTGCAGTTGAAAGGTCTCTGAATGTGTTTTGTTTGATTGCTTGTCTGTTTTCATTTTGTGTTTTAAACGTATGCAGAAAATAAGCTTCCAACAGAAAATAATTATTTCAGTGGAAAAGTTTGTATATCTCCTGTTAGTTTAATAGTCATTGGTATCAGATTCCTCTGGATGAATTCATCTTGTGTAACTTCAGAGGTCAGAAGCATGTCTTCCAACCTGACCTAGTCTTTAGTTCACTTCTGTAGTCAGCGTAGGCTTGGGATAGCTCGCAAAATCGTTCTCTGGAGATAATCCCTTATTCTTTTTCTGTTGAATGTAATTGAATTCTGTATGAGTAGCTTAAAGCTTAGAATAAGTGAGTAACTTCTAAAGAACTAAAGTAAGCAGCATGATTTTCTCCCTAAATGTATTTTTATTTCATTTTCAATGTCATTTTCATTTGAAAATTTTGTACAAAAATACTTTTTAAAAGTTTGAACAATTTATAAACCCATTTACCCATTTAAGATATGTGCCAGCTGGATACCTCACCCCTGTTCTTTATGAATTTGGATATTCAGTGTCTGTTTTCTTTTTCTGTATTGTAGTTGTCCAAAACTATATCTTTAGTTTTCTATTTACCAACTCAGTCTACTAGAATCGTTACTGTGACATACTGATCTCTGTGTTAAATATACTGTCCTATTACTACCTAGAATCAAGTGTGTTTTTCTTATAATAAGAAATGATGAAGGAAATCATCCTGAGTTTATTATACAGTATTCTTACTTTAAGATAAACTGTAGTGCTGATATATAGATAAGAGAGTATTAGTATTTCATTAATTTTTTATGGTATGCCTCCCAAATCTATCTATCTAAAATTACTTAAATGAAATAATGTATCTAGCATTTCTCCTCCTAAGATGACATTTGTTCCACAGATAACTTAGATATTAATTGCTGCTTTAGTGAAAGTACAATATTTAAATCCTCAGTTGCCACCTGTACCTGCAGACAGCGATTTCCTTAGTTTCCTAAGAAAGTTTGCTTCTGATATTGTGCAGAAGTGACTAATCCTGGCTATTCTGAAGTGCCTATTCTAGGGCGTGCTGAACATTCCTCAGGGACTGGTCTGGAAACAGGGTTACTGCATCTTCCCTTACCCCTACAGTGACAGCAGTGCTGTTATACCTTGGATTTACCTAGTGACTCAGTTTGTAGGACATACATTAGAATTTTTTAAATGTTAAGACATTCAGAGGGGAGAACTCTCTCAGTCCATTCCATTTAGGATATCCTATTTTTGTAGATTATCGTGAATGGAAGAGGAAATACATTAATAATCTAACACAAGAGAAAGAAGGCACCTTGCATGCCTGAAATTTCAATTTGCTCCATTGAAATGAATATGTTTCATTTCAGATGAGCCTTTGTTACTCAGTTTATTCAGACAGACTGTTAAGTTTTCTGTCATTTTATTAGTTGGTTACACGCAGAATGGAAAAACATTCTATACCACTTGTTTCAGCATCATATTCACCCTTTGCTAAACATAAATTTGTTTAATCTATTTCTAGTTATTCTAGTTCTAGCCTATTAATTAGAATTTAGTCCATTTGTTTCTTTTTTGCAAGTATAATAGATATACTCCCCTCACTTTCTGGGTATGATGTCAAAGTTCAAACTGAGGCCATCCTACTTAGACCAATGAACATGACTGTGCTTTATTATTATTATTATTATTATTATTATTATTATTATTATTATTATTATTATTATTATTTTATTTATTTAATAGAAAGGAAAAAGAAAAAGACAAAAGGAAAAAATTGCCACTTCAAAGCAAGCTGTGGTTTTCAGACAAACTGGTGTAGCTTTAATTTGTACTCTGCCTATTTGAATAAGGTATTTAACATAGTAATTACTTGAGTATTCATGTTCAATAATTACTATAGCACATCTGCAGAGTCTAATTCTCCTGCCTTAATATCTGTAAAATATACAGTGTATTTTCTGTTCATCATTTTAAATCATCTATTTAGTAGAAGTAAACATGCAAACCAAAAAACAAAGGTCCAACAGAAGGTAATTAAAAATGTATATATTAAAATATAAAACAGTAATTTTGCTCATTGCTGTGACTTATCACATTTTGCATATTACTGTGATGATGCTCAAGTGCTCATAACACCATGTAATAGAAGTAACCAATGAGTTAAAACAAACAAACAAAAAAATTGAGAAGCCTCCCAGCTGGAACTGACTATTACCTCTATCAAGTATACCCCTAAAAAGAGATGAAGTGAGGGAAAGCACAGTCATCGTTTGAAAAGGAATTCAATTTAGACATCCAGGATGCGAAAGAACAGTGTTAATCAGTGGAGTGTGTTTTTTGAACACTAGGTTGTTAGTTGACTCTTCCTTATGGCTGCAATATTTCTTACTGCTATTAATTAGCTTTCTCATTAATATGATCCCAGAAAACTGAGCTGAATAATCCCTATCAGTGACATTTAATAATAAAATGGAAATGCCAATAAAAATTGTAACAATGGCATATTATAAAAACAGATAAATAATTAAAATTGCTGGCTGTACTGCTTCCTATTACAAAGTAAATGATTGTCGGGCAACTGCCTGTTCTCTCATGAATCTTGAATTTTTGTTTTCAAAGCTGTTTCCTGTAGCATAGTATGGTCTGTCCATAAAGAATAAATTGAAGATGGAGTTATTCTTTAAGGGAAACAAACTGATAGATAATAATAAACATACATTTTAAAGACCATAAATGAAGATGAATGATATAATTAAAAAGTAATTATGAAGGGAATAATTTAAGTGAAAGGAGCTTATCTTTCCCATATCTGACTGTAGAGAAATATAATGTTTAGCGCAGTCTCTTTCTCTCTCCCTGCCTTAGGTTACCACCATAACATATGAGAGATTATCACTAGTTACTTGACTTTTCAGATACACTGTTAGATGTCTGTGCATTCTTTGGGATGCCTCCAAAGCCCATATTCTAGCAAGCATAATAGCCTACTGGAGAATAAATACATCAAGTGAGGGAAAGCAGGCACATTTGCACGTACTTGCAGTGATCACAGATAAATTCAAGACTAGAACAGATTCCTAATCTGTATGTGGCCGACACCACATCTGAGTTACAAGGATGAACAAAACCAGTTAGAAACTAGTGTATCGTGAAACACAAAAATGTAGACACAAGGGATTAGATTAAAAAAAATAGTAAAAAGAATAAACAAACAAACTACATGTATTTACCTCACTCTAAATTCTATCTGCAATGTTTTAGCATCTGAGCCCTTGGATCTTAAATGGAACTATTCTGATTTTGAGAAAACTGATTAACTATGATATGTCACTATACAGGTCAATTAAACTGCTCTGTAAGGAAGAAGTATGCAAAAGTAGGTATATTGAAGTATGTTTGTCTGAAATCTTAAAAATCAACTACTTCAATGAGAGTGTAAGTCACTGGCTTTAATGTAAGTATGGGCTTTAGTGGTTGTTTGCACCACTGATGAGTTCTGTAGGCCCACAACGAAGTTACACAAAGGAACAGCAGTGGCTTTCTGTCCCTGGGGCTGATACTATGCCAAACACGGTCTAAATTATGACAGCTGGCTGGTTATGACTCCCAACAGTGCTTTGTTAGCAAGAAATTTCCTGAGCACTCCAGTACTCCAGACATGCCGAGTAACCATATGGAAGTTAAGAATTTGGCTTATGGTTGTTATTGCCATCATGACATGCCAATTGTATATTCATTCTCTAACACTGTAGATCCACATTATTTTGTCTTAATGTATTTTGGACACATTGTAAGTTTCTTTCTGTTTATGGTGGTCTTCTCATTAATTAGGAAAACATATACAGAAGTTAGTTTAGAGTTATTTCTAGCTAAATGAAATTCAGGAGAGTCTTATTATCTTGACTCTCTAGACTTGGTTTCTAAAACATGTAGACCTTGAAGCTCTGTCCTAGAAAGGCATTAAATCATCTGTCTTCTGAGTTGAAATGATATAAATTTAGGAATATGCTGTATGCCTTTATAGCTGTGATGTTAGAACAAGCAAAACTTTTCCCATTTGGATACCTCTAATTTATGTAAATCAGAGCAAGTGGCTAAAATTTAAGAGTATAACAATGGCCACCACTGAACCATTTAGCTCAGTATCTTGTATATGATCAAGTCATCAGTCTAGGGTGAAATGTGAAAACATGGCATGCACACAGTGATACTTGTCTCAACTGTTTGTGACTAGTAGCTTATATTCTTCCTGACATAAAAGTGGCATCATTTTGTTTAGCAACTACATTGCTAAAATAAGAGGAATCAGAAAGCAGAAACTATAAAGGGAGTGATTAATCAGAAACGAGACCAGATTAAGTCCTTGCATTCGGTTGGGTTGCATAAGTATTTGATGCTACATTTGAAAACACTTTTTCTGGTTGGAAGACTGCATCTTTATAGCAACATATTTGTCATCCAAGCTTTCTGCGAATCATCTGAGTCCACTTTTTGTTTTGCAGTAGAAATGCCTATCAGCGTAGTTACTGTTTTTGCTTATATTTCAGGAACAGTAGAAACAGGTCTATAAGAGGCTTACAGATCTCTATTTTCAGATGCAAAAAAGCAGAAACATTTCATGGTGAAGTTAAAGTTGCGAGGCTAACTGTCAGGTAAGGTCTAGAAGAATTATGGAGAGTCAGGCAGATTGTGCCTCCAGTGAGGGTTTGGCAAGGGGAATAGGTTCATTCCTGACATGGAAGTGAGCTGGAGAGCTTGGCAGCTAAGGTCAAACTTTGTACATTGCTCACCTGCTGCCTTCATTCTGGAAAAAGTGCACAGAATTTCTCCCAGTCTATTCTGCAGCCAGCACTGACTGTGGCCTGGTAAAGGGCTCCAGGAATGCAGTCTCGTCTCATCCCTGCTGTCAGCTTGCTCCAACTGTTCACACACCCGGTTGAATGGACCCTGTCAAGCTAATTTCATGATGGTAGAGGTCAAACCTGTCTTCTCCCCTCTATCTTGTTTGGATTATTTTGGTTCTGATATTAGGTTTTGCACATCTGCACCGTTAAGTTATATATTCAGTAAAAGCCACATTGAGTAAAAGAGCAACACACATTGCACAAAAGTACAAATAGTGTGTGAAAATTAGAGTGAAAACACCACCATATACAGTAAGTTTAACTGTATCTTTACCTTTTAGCCTGCACTCACAGCCTGCTAAGTAATTAGACTTTGATTATGTAAGTTTTTTATTAAATACTTCATGACTACTATTCTGTTGTTATCTGTGAATATGACTGTGAAAAAATATATCTGTATAGAGATAGATCTTTTTAAAATGTCCTGTAACTTATACATACGCAGCTGGTGGTATACTGGTCTTTGAGCTTATCTCATGGTAAGATGATATAAAAGGTTTAGGCTCCCTTGGCTTCAGTACTAACTTCCTGCCTTCTGAGATGTGATGGAGGGGAATACTGAATTAATGTGATACAGTAGATAACACTCATTATTACGTGCTTCCCAGTGTATCTCTTTACTAACAGGATGTGAAGAGGGTTGTTAAGGAGAAGAAAGGTTTTATTCTGGAAGGGAAAGACCAATAACTGTGAGTTAACATGTATATAATGGCTCCTCTATCAGCAGTCAGCTATTTGTTTTTGCCACCTGGGTGATCTCTGCTAATGATGTGAAAACTGTATTGGACATTATAGTAGCTTACATTGTTTTTTCTTCTGTTAGCCCTATCATACTTCTGGGCCTGAGTCCAAGGCTGGAGTCCAAAATTCCTGAGTTCAGCCTTCTGTTTATCAAGTGATTATATCATAAGTTCATGCTCCTTAATACCTCTTTTTACTTCAGTTTCTGTATTAAAAGAAATGAGATAGTATTTACATATTTCAGTGGATGATGTTAGGAATGGTTCATATTTATTTAGTACTTTGAAAATTTTTAATTATTTTTATTCTCTGCTTGAAGACCCCTCTCAGCAAAGAATATGAGATAGGGAGAGAAGGCTGAAGGATGCAAGGGCATCTTCATTGGAGAATTCTAAGTCAGGAATTTTCTCCAGTTCTTAGAGCCATTCTGAAATATAAATACTCATCTGCCCTTGCAATTGAGAGACCTGTGTGCTCTGTCATACATAGAAGGTTGACTAATATTTTATAGAAATCCCAAGAACAAAATATGTCATCTCTGTCCCCAGCTACTCTCTGTGAACTGAGGACAGTTTCCAGTTTTTCCTCTATTCCAAGAACTGTGATGGGTCATTTAATTTCGTGGTTTACAAGCAGCTGAATTAAATTAAAAGATGAAGTGAAATCATAGCAACATTTTTGACAGCAAGGAGCATAACAGTTCTATTGTGTATCATGCTTACTTCCTGTCATCAAGAGAGCAACCCACTGTACCTTTATTTTCTGAATCACTTCAGTAGAGATCACATGAGGTCAAATTATAAGGAGAGGAAAAAAAAATGTGAATGAACTTACAGAAAAAAAAATCAAACTACTGTAAGATTAGGTTAAGTAGTTAAACTGAAATGTTCCCATGGTAGAAATCCATCATTACAAGTCCTAGAAATATTGTCATAAAGAGATTGCAATGCTGTTATAACAACGGGTCTTCTACACATTCTCACCTATGTATCCACAAAATTTTGTTAATCCTCAGTACAAAGTCTTTCAGAACAAAGTTCATTACCTTTTGACAATAGGCTAACCTATAGGACTGTCACAGAAATTAAAAATAGTACAGGATTATGTGAGATAGAAAAAAAAATCATATGTTATCTTGCCTTCCAAAATTACTCTAATTCTAACAAAGATGAAAAAGATGTTTTAAGATGGATCATGAGAGCATTTGTTGCTGCTGAACTCATGGAATTTCCCTGACTCTCAGGTTGATAGTGTGTGCTATTTGTCTCCAGTCAATTCCTCCCAACCCCCCCCCCCTCCATTTCAATGGAAAAATAAAAACATAAAAACATTTGATGTTCTTTAGTCACTTCTTAAATTTATTTAGTAAGTTTAAACATGAACGGTCATTGTCTTAAAAATCTATAAAATAATGCAGGTGTTTAGAGGAAGGAGAGTCTTCAGTGAGGAGTGTGAGTAAACATGTATTTCATTACCCAGTTTCATTTGTTATGAGAAGGATTTTGAACATAGCAAATAAAAATAATCCAATTTTTTATATTTTGGAACATTTTTATTTTTATTTATTTATTTTTTTTTTAATGTAATCTATATACACAAGGTCAGATTGAAGAGTTGTAGAGACCTGTTAGACTGCCATTCATCAAGTGTCAGGTAAGTATCCTCATAGTATCATTTAATTCTGATTGGCAGCTGTTAGGTGCTCACCCCCATCTCATTTTTTCCCTTAGAAAATTGCTCACTTTCAGCTTATTATCTCTACACTCTGTATCTTATACCATTAAGGCAGTCTGGCAGTGTCTGACAGAAGGAAGCTGGAAATTGGGTAGCCCGCAGAGTATGTCTTCATTCTGAAGCGTTTTTGCTCTCTTTCTGCTCCTGCCACTGGAGCTGCTATTCGCAGTGTGTAAAGAAGTCTTGATTGGTAAGCCTTCTGTTAGCAGTCTTTGATCTATCATTAGCAAATTGATTGATTAGATAAAATTGTCCTCTCTCTAAATTTGTTGTGAATAGTTGTTTTGCTTTTAATCTACTCCCAAAGAGTTTTCCCATTGTTGTGGCGTCCATCTAATTTGGCTGTGATATGTTATCTGTGGTTAGCCATGTATTTCAGACAGATTGCAATGTTCTGTGTTCTTTTTCTTTCCTTTTTTTTTTTTTCTGTCTTTTTGACAGCTGATTATATTTAGCATTGCAGGTGTATTTCTTTCAAAAGGAGCTAGTATCAAGATGAAGATTAAGACTGTTTACTTCAGTTTCCAAAGTTCAGAACAAAAAATGCAGATGTAAGTCTTCACAAGTTTGAAATTTTTTTATAAGTGTTTGATTTAAAAACTGAAAGGGTGTTATTTTGTAGATTGTAGGTATGGCATCTTTTGCAGGTTGCAATGATAGAAATAAATTTTTATCAGAGATTCACCCACATGTTTTCTGAGATTTAAGCCATGCAGTGACAGAAAACATGCACTGACAAAAACCTTTGCTTGAAGAAACTTCTAAAATTCATTTCTATTCACAGCATTAAGTTCCTTATAAAAGGGAGGAAAGCTGAAAGCTGATGAAGTTGGTGTATTTCATTTTTATTTCCTTTTTAAATCTTAAAGACTGAATAAGAGGGGAAAGGGAGAGAGACAAGAATTAAAAACCAAAACAAAATACTCTTATACACTCAATTTATTTTCCTTTGACATTTTCTAATGTTTTTAACTGAACTTCCCCTGCTGGGATCCGATTTTCCTTAGTATGTTACTTTTTTGCTAAAATGGGGAAGGGTAGCAGCAGCAGCATGGAATTAGGCTCTCTGGGCTCACACAGGAGTGGACAAAAATGTGGTAGAAAGCCGTGTACTGTTACTTATCAAAATTAAGGACTTTGAAGAGGATCTTATAAGAATTAAGCTATTTCTGTTCTTCCTAGTAAGTATCAGAGTAAAAATTGTAAGACTTTTTAGTAATAGACATCCCATACCAGCTTCAAAGACCTGTCCCTTTTAAACAGTAAGACAACTATTTATTATAATAGTCAAGAATATGTGTTTATTTTCTATGATAGAACCCTTACTCTAGGATGGAATCAGTGCAGCCTAAATTCTTACTGCCTTTTTGTTCTTCCCACTGCATGTTAACGCTTGCAGGACTTTGCATTTAGCATAAAACAATATGCTAAATATTGTTTTAAATTTTATTAAATATGCTCCACAGGCCCCTGCTACCTTGGTTCCAGTAGACATCCATCCATTAATATTGAGAGAAATAAATCCTGCCTGTTATAGCATGTGTCTAACATTCTCTCATGAACACATTAGGAAGGGTTATGCATATTAGTGCAATATCTGCGTATGAAAGCACCTAGGTATCTGTGTGTATTAGATCCTTAAACACAAAGAAATCTGGTCTCCTGTACTTTCTGCAAACTATTTCCTCCATGCTCAAGCCATCTTGGGCTGACAAAATATGTTGTCTACTTAGCTTTATAGTTTGTGAACATAAAAAAGAGGCATAAAAAAGGAATTCTCATGGAAGCATATTGCTAAATAATCATGGAGTTGCTTATTTGCTTTTGCCTTTTGTGTTTCTTTTGTGTGTTGTCTTTACTTCTACATGTAAGGAAATTACACCTCAGCATTCAGGTTTACCCTGAAAGTTTAAAATGCATCTTAACAATAATAACAAAATTAAAATATATATATATATATCCAAAGCAAACACAAAAGAGAGACTAAAATTTTATTACTTAAAAAGTAATAAACCTGCCTAATCTTCAACAAAAAATTGGGTTACTTAAAGGTGACCCTGGCATTAAACATGTTTTAGCTTTTTGAGATAAGAAAAATCTCTTGGCTTATTTGAATAACTCTGTGTTACACGTAAATATACAATCTTAATTTTTGGTAGTGAAGAGGAAATAAAGACAGCCTTCCAGGAGAGTTTTCAAAGTAATACTGCACCATTTCTTCTGATTCAGCTTTCATTTCTCCATAGATCCTTGCTCTTATTATCTAAAAGCCTTTTTGCAGATTATTGCAGGACCCTAGCAGGAGTTAAGTCAGTCAAATGTAATGTCTTTTTAAAGAAACAAATTTGTTTTTATGGAGCAAAGTTCATCTTGTTGTTTGCAACAAATATCCTGGGATGCTGGAACAAATATATTTGGGCTAAACTGACTAACCAGTCTTTGAGGGTAGTTTTTCTTTAGGATGTGCATGTGTGTAAATGCACACACATCCAAGTTACTTATAAAATCATATAATTTTGCTTCAGGCAATCATTTTGCAGACAAATTAATTCATTCTTTGTCAGTATTTTTAGGCCATTGCAAATACTGTACTTTTATACCAAAGTGTCTTGGTAAACAAGAGACCTTTTAAGTACACAGGATCTTTGCACAGTCTTGAAGTCCATTCTTGGTTGCATTAGAACCTTGTGCCTGGAATTGGTGTCACTGAATATGACAGCTACAGCCTTCTTTTGGCTACAGCTAAAAATGAGGATAGTAGTAAAATTAATTGTAAATAAATAATTGAAAAACATATTCACACTTAATAAAGTCTTTGCCTATTTCAGAATGATTCAAGTCTCTTGAATTGACTTGTGATATCTTGAAGAATAAAATGCATGTGTTCCTTCACCTATGGGGACACTACTGATGTATATAATCCATACTAACATGCAAGTACCACATTTATTTATCTATAACATGCCACATTACTTCATACTGGAGTTTCTTGGAGTCTCTTCTGCACCAGGTAGATACTGGCTGGAGTTCCAGTAGCCTTCACGAGATTTGCCTGTTTGAGCTACTAGTAGATTATAAGCAAAGTTTCAAAGTCACACCTTATATTTTGTTGTGAAGAGGTACTGAATACTGATTGAATGTGCTGTACAGGTTTTGTTCTGTTCATTCAGAATTCTCTCCAGGCTCTGGTAATGTATGCCCATACTGCACCTCACAGCTAGTATCAGATGTTAATCCACATGCTGTAGAATATAAACTACATGCATATGACAGAGTTGTTTATTATCTGCATTCAGCCTGTGGAGGATAGGATCTGATGTATTTTGCATCTTCAGAGTTTGGTCTGTTTGTTCACGACTAAAGAATAAGCCATTCATTATTGAAGGTGTCTGCCCTTCTATGTCATTCAGGCTAGCAGTCCTCAAACAGGGTTACAAACTTTCATTTTTAATTGAACTTTTAAAAATTGAACCTCATTTTAAATTGTTTTATTATTATTATTTATTTACTTATTTATTTATTTATTTTTATTGATGGAAAGGCCTCAGTTAGAACTAGGTAGTGAAACCTTAAAATCATCAGGAATTTCAGCAATTCAGAGGGTGATTGCAAATATTTTGCCCTAGTCCTCATCTCTTATTACTCAGCATGCATGAAGTCATCCTCAATGTTGACCTATCATTTTCAGTCATTACTAGTGACCTGACCATTGTGCAGTAATATTGGAAGAGGGTCCCATACCACTCAGTTCTCTAGTAACTGAAAATTGATGCTTTTCTAATTGACTTGTAGGAATGAAGCACATGTAAATAGAGAATAGGACTCATAACAATTGATTCATCACATTGCCTTCCAGCAAGGTCTGGATAATATGCCTTAGCACAATTGACAAATCCTAGTTGATCACAGATATGTAAATAACGTATTAGCTTATCTTCTGTAGGGTCTGACTTTTATGTTGATGACATAATGCAGACTGTGATTTTATGCATATTACACTACAGGAAGATAAAAATATGGGAAAAGGAGAAGGAACTATAGTTAGAACCCCTACACCATGATCTTCTATCCATAGAGCTACTGTCTCTGATACCTTAGTCTTAAAAAACACTACAGCAGCATCAAGGATGAACTTTGTTATTCACAACTGTCATTCTCTATTAGGGAAATGTAGACGTAACACTGTTCTCTCTCCTCAGTTAGAAAAGGTGTTTAACATACCAGTGTTGAATAATTTTTGTGTCTGCTTTCCTTGGTTGAACATTTCAATGAATTCCTGAATTTGGATACAATAGTATGTATGTGTCCAAGTCCATCTTAGGATTTATCTTAGCTGTTCTGGTCACAGTCCATTTTTTCTCTCCATAATGTTGGACTTAATATATTACTTTATTGTCCAACAAACATTAAGGTTGTGAGTGGTTCTGCTGAATTCTACTGTATATATTCTCAGTGGACTAGCACTAAAACACATAATATTTTGGAATTCTATTTCCATCTGTGGAAATATATACATAATCTGACAGCATGGTTTGTGAAAAAAAATGTTGCATTGTTTTTTCTGAATTCTTCTTGTGCTGAAATGAACAGTCCAGAAAGATAAGGATGGAGTTTTAGGAAAACTGGTTGTACAGCCATAGAAGGTGCTAGCATTAGAATTAAATATACACAATACTCATGCTGACAGGTATAGTCCCAAGAACGAACCCTTCATAGAATCGTCATAGAATCATAGAATATCCTGAGTTGGAAGGGACCCACAAGGATCACCAAGTCCAACTCCTGGCTCCAAACAGGTCTACCCAAAAATTCAGACCATATGACTGAGAGCGTAGTCCAAACACTTCTTAAACTCTGAAAGGCTTGGTGCCATGACTACGTCCCTGGAGAACCTGTTGCAGTGCGCGACAACCTTCTCAGTGAAGAACCTCTTCCTGATGTCTAGCCTAAACCTCCCCTGCCTCAGCTTGACACTATTCCCTCAGGTCCTATTGCTGGTCACTAAAGAGAATAGATTGGCACCTGCCCCTTCACTCCCCCTCGTGAGGAAGCTGTAGACCACGATGAGGTCTCCCCTCAGCCTCCTCTTTTCCAGGCTGAACAAACCAAGTGATCTCAGCCACTCCTCATACGTCTTCCCCTTTAGGTCCTTCATCATCTTAGTAGCCCTTCTCTGGACACCCTCCAATAGTTTCACGTCCTTTTTGTAGTGTGCTGCCCAAAACTGCACACAGTGCTCGAGGTGAGGCCGTAACAGTGCAGAGCAGAGCAGGGCAATCACTTCCCTTGACTAACTAGCAATGCTTTGCTTGATGCACCCCAGGGTACGGTTGGCCCTCCGGGCTGCCAGGGCACACTACTGGCTCATATGCAGCTTGCTATAAACCTAAACCCACGGATCCCTCTCTGCAGGGCTGTTCTCCAGCGTCTTGTCCCCCAGTCTGTAAGTATAGTCAGGGTTGCCCCTTCCCAGGTGCAGGACCTGCCACTTGCTCTTGTTAAACTTTATACAGTTGGTAATTGCCCAGCTCTGCAAGCTGTCCATATTTCTCTGCAAGGCCTTTCCACCCTCAACAGAGTCCACAACTCCTCCCAGATGGGTATCATCAGCAAATTTTACTCAAAACACCTTCTAGTTCTACATCCAAATCTTTTATGAAAGCATTGAAAAGAACTGGCCCTAAAATGGAGCCCTGGGAGACCTCACTGGTGACTGGCCACCAGCCTGATGTAACCTCATGTAAGCCTTCAATAGTTTGCTTTACTTTCAGAGTTTAGAAATATTTTATTGTTCGTTTTGTAACTGGAGAAGTATATATAAGGTGTATATCTAAGGAAGATGAGCTAATTTTAGGAAGAAAAATAATTTGCCGCCTTAAAAAAGTCCTGAATGGTTTCACAGAAACATATACAAATATCTAACCAATAGCTTTCTTTTTCTGTATTTATTTATATATACATATGTATTTTTATATGCAAGAAAACCTGTCATATTTTTTAGTGGTTCTTGTAACTACCTATTTCCTGATCTTCAGGAAAAGAGATTGATAGTAAAAGCAGTAAATGAACAGTTAAGATCAACCAAAACATTTAGTTTGAGAATGATATCTATGTATTCATATATGAATATTATATACACATAATATATATTATGGTTCTTAAACATGTAAAGTGTTAGAAAAGAATTAAAGCACTGCAGGTCTGAAATGAGACAGATCTGTTTATAAATACAGGTGTTTCTAAAATAGTCAGAGATGCATACCTTATGTACTCAGAATGATCTGCTATCCCTTTAAAATAAATGACTCAAAATGATATTATTCTGTAGCAAATTATAGTAATTTTAGTTAGGAAAAAAAAAAAGCAACCTTAGTTTTGAAACAACGTACAATATCAGTACTATTTATGTACTGGTGATTTGAGAGAGGGATTGTTGCATGAATGTGTTTGATAACAATTGTTATGCTAAATATTCAAACTTTTTCTATATTAAAGCCTACAGTAGTATCCAACCATCTTGTAGTCTAAATCCTTTAGGTACTAATTATGAATAAGTTTTTAAAAGTCTGAAATTTTTGCAGAAATATTTATTCTCAATTTACTGATATTTAACCAAGAAAAAATTTAAACAACATTCATTAACGAATAATGGATGCATTCATGAAAAAGTAAGTTTTTATGTGGACCTATGCATTTCTTATCTTTTACCCAGAGGCATAAAACGAAAGTGAAAGCATTTATATTTCTGATTGCCAAAGATGTGTAATTTTTTTCTAAGACATTCTTCTATGAATATTTTTCACTAAGCATGATTTTTCATGTTCTTTTGCTCAACTGTCCTCTCATTTATTTATTTATTTTGCATTGATTGTTTTCTGTCTCAGAGTTGGAAACCTGTTTGTACCCATATTTATAGATTCCAGGCTCAGAGCCAGTTACCTTGGAAACTATTTAAAGTGCATCTTCTTGACTATTTGTTCTATCAAATCACTGAGCTGCCTTCTTTCCCGTTTCATCTATTGCTCCACAAAGCTTGGTACTAGCAAACAGACATGCCCAGCATATTTTTTATTACAACTTCTTTTCTTAGCTACTCAAGGTGACACTATGCAGTAGGTGTCTGCTCATTTTCAGGTAAACGTTAAATTTCTACCATGTATACTTTTTGTTAAGAAATAAAAAATAATAATAATAATAATATACAGGATACCTAGGCACTCTGTTCTGCTAAGAGCTAGTGTTGCAAGCAGTGATGTTGCACAGCAGTAATGCATGCAATACGAAAGTTTCTTTCTTCAGAGAGAACAATCATTACTGTTTCACTTTCTCAGGCCCTTCCCTTTACTGTGTTATGGAAACCACCAAAATGAGTCTGGTGAAGAAAATGATTTAGTTGATAACAATAATTATTTTGAGAATGACAGTCTTAGAATAGTATAAAGTCATTTGACATTTCTCAAGAATCAGAATTTCTCAAGAATCAGAATTCTAGTATTATATTTAGGTAATTGTAGGTTCTTATCCTTATCTGGTCTTATATGAAATAGCTCTTCTGAAATTCTTAGTATCTCAAGATTGGTGTTTTGGTTCTATCTTCTTGTCTCTCTGTTTTTCTATCATATTCAATCTGTCTTGAAAATCTTTACAAAAATAGTGGTACTCCTATTTTGCACTGAGAGTGTCAGGTAAGTGGAAATTATGAACACATGTTTTTTATTAGAGGGAAACTCAAATTGAATGTGCATGTGAGAGCTTCACCTGTGTATCCTGTTTATTATTAATTTTGTAACATTATCTGAATATTTATACATCATTTATAAACATTGACACAGGCACTGAAACCTCATCAAGAATATAAGAAATATATATATATATATATATATATATATATATGTATGTATATCATAGAATACAGAATATCCCGAGTTGGAAGGGACCCATAAGGATCATCAAGTCCAACTCCTGGCACCGCACAGGTCTACCCAGAATTTTAGACCATGTGACTAAGTGCACAGTCCAATCGCTTCTTAAATTCAGACAGGCTTGGTGCAGTGACTACTTCACTGGGGAGCCTGTTCCAGTGTGCAACCACCCTCTCGGTGAAGAACCTCTTCCTGATGTCCAGCCTAAACTTCCCCTGCCTCAGTTTAACACCGTTCCCGTGGGTCCTATCACTGGTGATTACGGAGAATAGGTCACCTGCCTCTGCACGCCCCCTCGCGAGGAAGTTGTAGACTGCAATGAGATCTCCCCTCAGCCTCCTCTTTCCCAGGCTGAACAGGCCAAGTGACCTCAGCCGCTCCTCATATGTCTTCCCCTCTAGGCTCTTCACCATCTTCGTCGCCCTATATATATATATATATATATACATATATACATATAAAGCCCTGTGATCTGTACCTTTCTGCACCTTTCTGAGTTTCAAAATCCTGTGAAATTTAAAGTTCATGATAGCAAAATATGATGTGTATCCATCTCTGCTTAGTGTAGCAGTCTTAAAGTTCTGTATCTGGTTGAAACCAGGTACTCATATTTCTTTTATAATTCACGGAGAGGGAAAGGAACATTAAAAGAGACCAAAGATACAAAGGACACAAAGATCAATGCTGTAGATGAGGAGAATTAATTGGATGTGACTCCTGTCTCTCTCTTTTGACAATAAAAGGAACGTCAATTTAGGGTTTAGTTTAGATACCTGACTTCTTAATACCTGAAATGAGGTGAGATAAAAGTAAGTATTTGTTCTGAAACCCAAGAATACAAAAAGAAAGGAGCAATAACAAACTTATAACAAATAACAAACAAATGTAATTAGACAATGTCAATTTGTCAAAAGCAAAAACTTTCATGGAAATATTTTTGTCAACCAAACTTTTGTAAGAAGGAGTAGTCATATCCAACGATTACATATTATTATTATTATTATTATTATTATTATTATTATTATTATTATTATTATTATATTATAAATGTAAATTTAAAAAGCACTGCTTTATTAAGAAGCAGTGGTTCTGAACATCAAGAACCTCTTTATACGAATGGCCAGAGGTGGCTTTAAAATGAGGTTGTTGTTAGGAAGGTATAAAGACAGGAAAAATTATGATTTTCATTTTGTGGCCATTGATTTTGTGAAAATAAGTGATGTTTTGGAGAAAAGAAAAAGGCTTTGTCCTGGATCATTAAAAAGGATTTTAGGGGCTATATGATAACAGCATATTGATTAGCGCTTTACTCTGACTTTTCTGCCTTAAGGGATATTTTAGATATTTTAGATATCAAAACATTTTCCTCATCCTGGATTTCTTTACTGTCATGGATAGACTATTTGTTAGAAAATCCAAAACAGACAAAATACACCATTCAGATTAAGTGGAACATTTCACAGACATATCTTCACAAGCTTTTTATTTTTTTATTTTTTTTTAACTTCAGTTAAAATTTTAACTTTAAACATTTTTTTTAAACTTAACTTTAACTTTTTTTGTCTAATTTTGAAATTAGCTTGTTTCTAAAAATTTCTAAAAACAATATTTCTAGAACATTCCACACTCCATAACAAACAAAAATTAAAAATAAAAGTAGGACATTTTTAAAATGTATGTTTTGCAGTTCTTTTTTTGAATAGAAAATTTGACCAAGTTGATTTTTCTCTATGAACATTTTATAATTCAAATAATTTTCAGAAAAAAAATATACATTTTTATCAAGCGCTATCCAAGCTGAAGGCTTCAATTCAATCATTTTGAAAATGTTCATTCTGAGGCATGAGATCTAAGTGTGCTTCAGAGAAAATATAATAGGTTGTTTTTAAGGAAAAATGCCTTTCTTCAAATCTAGACCTACCTAGGCAGATACATACTACTATTTCAGTATAGTTTATTTTCTTCTTGTCAAGATATCATAATTTCTGATATTGCTTAGAAGAGAGTATCAGTGCGTAAAGAATCTTCATAAACTTTTGTTTCCATAAACATGACTATTTTTTATTAATTTTAAGCCTTCTTTCAGTTAATTTCAGACTGCCTGACTCTGCTGTATGTTTCTGGTGATATCTTTTCAGTCATGAGTGAGCGATACCTGTTTTATCAAACCACCATAATATTTTAGCCACTCTGCACTGTCAAGAATTGAAGACATGGACTTCTCGTTTTATGAATATGATTTGGTAATACTAATAATTTCCTTTCAAGTGCTTTAATGAGTTACTGAAGTGTTTAGAAGAAAATAGAAATACAGTTGATGCTATTCAATCAATCCTAAGCACACTTTAGAAAGACTAAAACAATTTTTTTTCTGAGTATCATGTCAAAGGGTCCATATTATTTACGTTTGATAATTAATACTTATTTTTGAGTTCACCAAAAAAATATTCCTCACTGAAGTTTATTTGTGGTCAATGTTTGCACTGAATTCCAAACCAGCCAGTTCAGGCTGGATGTATCAGTAAGGATTTCTGATATAAGTGTTTAGTTCTGGTATTTTGCATTTGCAAAATAATATTATTGTCAACATACAGCTCTTCACAAATATAGAGTACTTATGGATGTTTCCTTTTTGAAATATCAATACCTATACCAATTAAATACAGTGGATGCAATATATATATACAATTAGTGTTTGATATAGATAACATGATAACATGAAGGCCTTCCTTTTTTTTTTTTTTTTACAAGATAATTTTTAAGGGAAAAAAAAATCCTGCAAAAGTCAGAAATTTTTATTTTCTCTCAGAAAATGAAGGTCCCAAGACTTCAGAAACAAACATAAACTATTTTTTGTCAGGCACGAGTAGTAAGACTTGACTATAGCTTTAGTATCAATTTATGGTTTATTATTATGGTTTATTATTAGAATCAAGCTAACTAACTAAAAATTAACTATAGCTTGCAGGGTAATTATGCAAAAATAAAAACATTTTTAATGATAAATTCAGTGAGCTGGTGTATTTTACATCCATTAATTACTGTGATTTGCTAGCTTTCTTGTGTCTTTCTGAGTGCTACATACTTGTGTTAATGAATAATAAAACCAGGGAAGTAGACTAACTTATTACCTGTAAAACTGTCTAGGACAACAAGTAAGAAACATCTTAATCATGGTCTCCAAGGAGGTCAGAAGGTTGATCCCAAAGACAAGTAAATTTATGCATGAGCTCATATCAGTTGATTTTCCATCATTTGAGTCTTTGAGTAAATGGATTGCAATGCAATCCAGAAGAGGTATCACACTGCAGCTATAGTATTTGGTATTGCTTAGATAAAGTCTGTTTAAAGGGGGAGAAAATAAGATTTTCATAAGCCTCTTTTCAGCTTCCAGTCTGAAGCAAATTCATACATATAAAAAGACTCAAGGAAAAAAAAAAAAAAAGGCAGAAAAATAATGAAGTGGTCAAAGCAAATTCTTAACACATTTAGGCATTAATCATATATGTGAGTGAGGGTCAAAAGAGTTGAGGTGAATAAGGAATATTTTGGTGCAGACAAATAGAAAACAACAACAACAAAAGAAAACACAACTAAGCTAATGCTTAGCTTTTAAGCAGAATGAAATTTTTAAAGCAAGACATAAAAGGTCACAAAATCAGATTCATATTGCTAAGGCACAGTAGGCAAGTTTTAATGAATTGTCAGTAAAGCTTTTTAAAACCAGCACTCAGGAGTGGAATACTGAGATAAAGTAAACATTTTTTTTTTTTTTTTCCCGTAATCAATAGGAAGAGAGCTAGGGAAAAAATCCAGAGAAAGATGAAACAATTATGAAAACTTGGTATTGAACAAAGAAAACTTCCTAAAGCTGATTTTACTAGCTTTTCTACTAGAAAAAATAAAAAAAAAATCAGTGACTGACTTTTACTCATATGTGTCAAGGGCAGCAGGGATACTTTTGACATCTCAAAGTGTTAGCAATTTAACATCTGTAAACAGTGGAGAATGTGGAAATAAAATAAGAAGAGAGAGAATCTTAAACCTAGCAAGCAAAGAATCATTATACCTAGCAAGCAAAACAGTGCAGCGATATATTCTACTTCTGAAAAGAATATATATATATATAAAATATATATTTTTTTTTCTTTAAGATGTAAGCAAAGTATATGAACAAGGTGTCTCTTCAGTGTAGCAGAAATCCAATTTGTTTCCGCCACTGGGGTCAGTATTGGATTCCATATTGTTTAACTTCTTCAGTTACGACCTGGACAGAGAGCACCTTAAGCAAGTCTTCAGGTGAAGACAAAACTGGGATCGATAAACTGGGATTAATTGATTGGTTGTGTTGCCACTCTGAAGAGCCTTGGCAGACTTGGAGACATGGACAGGTAGGAACCTTATGAAAGTCAACACAAGAAAACGTCAAATCCTGTGTCTGTGAGGGCATAACCCCATGTACTAGTGTACATTGGAAGACTGGTCAACTTGGCTGCATTAGGCAGAGCATTTCCAGTAGGTCAGGGGAGGTGATCCTTGCCCTCAGCAGCTGTCAGACACATCTGGAGTGCTCCATCCAGTTCTGGGCTCCCCAGTACAAGAGAGACGGGGACATAGTGGAAGAAGTCTAATGAAGGACAACAAAGGGATTGTAGCATTATAAGAAAATCTGAGAGAGCTGGGACTGTTTATCCTGGAAGAGAGAAAACTTGAGGGTGGAGATGTTGATAAATGTTTATAAATATCTGATGGGAGGGTGTAAATAAAATGGAGACAGACTCCTCTCAATAGTATCCATTGAAAAAAAAAAAGTTTTTACTGTGAGGGTCAGGCACTAGAACAGGTTGCCCAGATGGACTGTGGAATGCTCAAGCCTTGGAAAATGTCTTGGGCAACCTGCTTCAGTAGAGCTTGTGTGGAGCAGAGTTTTGGACTAGATGATCACCAGAGGTCCATCCCAAACTCAACAATTTTGTGATTTTGTGATTTCTATTGCAGTCTGGAACAACAGTATATTTGCCATCCTCTTACAGAACAGGAACGACCCTCCATAGTTTGATTTTCATTACATGTTCTACATCCATTTGAATTAATACCTTTTAAATGGATCTTTCTTGGAAGAAGTCTACAGAAGAGCATTCAGGAAGGGGGCAGTGCTTTCATTAACACATTATAAGCTGTTTCTCTGTTCCCTTACCAGCTTTAGCGTCAGCAACATTCCTCCTAGAACGGAAGATGAATCCTTTCAGATTTTAAGCCCTTTTTAACTCAAGCTAGACACTTGTTTTAAGGATCAGGTTTCTAGGTTGTTCAAGTCTTATCTAAGCCTAATACTGAAGGAAATACAAGCCCTGTGAAGATAATATTTAATACCAGACAGAAACAGAAGAATCATGCTTCATGAGTTTTCAACCCTGTAATAGGAGAAAATTAACAAAGTTACTGGGGGTTTCTTTATTTCTTTTTACTCAAAATGAGAAAGTTAAATGCTAATTGTAATGTAAAGAAAATGCTATAGTTATGTGTCTGTGGCTTCCATATATATATATATATATATATTTGTTATTTGCCAGTTCATTACACAAAATCATTTTGGAGTTATCACTGGATTTAAAGGCCAAAAGCCGTCAGGGATACCATAATACCTGGTTATTATCCATCATTCTAGTAGGATAAAGTTATCTATAGAATATGCTTGCTGGAAAAAAAAAAAAAAGAAAAAAAAAAAGCTGAAATTACAGAAAATACATCCATGATCTGAATGGACAGAGTGTGCTGATCACCAGATGCGATCACATCTGTCACAGCAAACATGAGTATAGTCTTCCGATAGACCTTTTGTAAATTGGCACCTTTCTGGAAGGTTTGGTACAAGTCTGTCAGATAAGCATAAAACAGAATTAAGTTATAAGAATATAAATGCAAATTCATTAGATTATTAATTGTTTCTGGCTAAGAAAAGATATTGAATGCATAGTGTTAATGCACACTACTAAAGTTAACTTGCTAAGATGAAACAGTAATTGTCAATTGTCAACTGTCTTATAACTCAAATCAAAAGATGTTTGTACAGCTATTCACCTTAAAGCAGTTTTTCTTTTTCTTCATTTGTTCTGTTGCTGACAGATAATGTTTATCACCTGTCTTTAGCAAAATGGTGTATCATTCCAATTGACTTTTAACCTGTGTCCTTATTAGAAAAAATATTTTACTGGGCACCATTTTAAGCAATCTCAGCAAATATTCAAAATAGAGATGAAATTGTTTCCTTACTTCACTGAAAAGTTTCAGACATTCTGTATTGTTGGACGTTTCTGTTACTCTCACTGCTTTGGCTGCTTTTCTTTTTGGATAATGCAGAGAAATCAGCCAGAAACTATGTTTCCCAATACCTTTTTGCTGAAAAAATATCAAAATTACATTTTGCTGCCGAATTAATGAACTCACTAACTGACCGGATAATGCAGAAGAAACACAGAATCTGCAACATGAGGTACAGCTACACCCAGCAGTTCCATGCAGGAATGTCATGTATCCTTAACCATTCTGATAATGTCACACAATTGTTAATATAATCAATTTTCTAGGAGTTACTCTATCATGTACCAGCCCATACAATATTTCTGTAATGACACATGGATTTCCATTAGAGCATGTCAGTATATAGCGTCAAATATTGATTTGATTCCTCCTTTTGACTGTATTTCAGAACTCAGATGCCATGTTCTACAGAGTAATTATTTCAAGATAAGTTTGAAGAACTTCATTTTTGATATAGCATTCTATGCAACCACAAAAAATCATGGATAATAACGTGTAATTGCTCTTAACACGTAACTATACATACATAAATACAAATCAATATTTTTATTAGAAATAGAAGTATATGAATTCTATCACTGGAAGTAATAGAAATATTTAACTAGAAAGCCTAAACTAAGTCATCTCTAGATGTCACATTGCATGATCTTACACAGGATTTTTTTTTATGCCAGCTCAGGAATTCTCTGTCAAAAAATCCTGTTTTGTAAAATAAAAATCTTCCATGGTAAATTTTGATTTTTATTATTGTCTTCATTTTTCTGCCAAGGAAAAGCAATATGAAATTTTGCTCTCTCCTATTTTTTCCCCTGTTGTTCTGTCATTTTTGTTCCTAACACATTATTTTTAATTGCTTTTTTTGAAACTTGATTTCACAGTTTCTTTTTCTAATTTTCATCACAATTTAGTGTGTCTGCAATTCCTGAAATACCAAGATTTTCTATAGATTAGATTTTTATTTATTTATTTATTTATCTCAGGTATTTAATAGGCTTAGAAGTTTCAACTTTGGGGAAAAGTAAGGGATATACGTAGCACTTATACCTTTCTCTTCCTTTTCACTAATTTGTAAAATATTTGTTTAAACAATAAATAACAGAACAGTATACTACCTTTGTAGTGGAAGTTTTCCTTTTAGGAATTTGAATTTGAAATTTGAATTCACTGTGTTTAGTTTATAACTAAAGTTTCATAACTCTCAAGAGGGGTATGTGCCTACCATATTTTCTCATGTAGTAAAAAAATGATGTAATGACTGATGGAAGGTTACATCAGTCTAATTTCTTATTTCCTTGTTTTGGTTGGTATGGGTCTGATTTCTGTCATTGAAAATGACATTTAATAAGAGTACATTTGAACTTACATTTCCATGAGATATGCACACAGAAAGAGATAAAAATGGGAAGAAATAGGAGGTCATAGTATTTTTCACCATGATCTTTCCAAGAATTCTGGGCAACTAACAGGAACAGAACATTCATAATTTTCAGGTTGCAATGCTCAGACCATACCAGATGAGTGCAGACCTAGTAGACCATGTCACCATTGTCACAGAAATCAGTATCTGTTACTACAGCCAATGTAAATTGTGCTCAAATTAACATTACTTTTGCAAGTTAAAGTTTAATCTAACCTGTTCTTAGAGAAGGTATAGTAGCCAAGGTTCTACTGAAATTACAAGCTGAAACATTTGTAGGTAGATTTTGAACAGCACAAGCTTTTTCAGTATAGGATGGTGGAAATATAGTGCATTTTTTTTCATTGTTGTGTGTACTTGGCCTCTGCGAAAACATATCAAATGTTGGAATTTCAGATTCAGTAGTTTCAGAAGACCACACACGATAATGCTACTCAAAATGTTTTTTTCTTCTTTTTTTTTTTTTAAAAATTTTCTGCACAGTTCAGTTATCTATTAAGACACATCTCTGTAATCAGCAATAATAAAATAAGTATTTTAACACAAAATTAGCTTGAGAAATCTGTGAGAAAATGTGTCTTTGGCTGGGTTTTGGCGTATAATGTAATGTAATATAAGCTAATTTCAGTGATTTAAGTCACTGAATGATCAAACTGATAAACTAGCAATGAACTTTCCCTTCCCTTTTCTTTCCTTGATAATTTCCAATTACTTAATTCCCACTACTTTTGAGAGTGTCCCTCTGACAAATTTGGAATTCACCAGTTAATAATACTAGAAAGTGAATCCCTTTCCATTTTTTCTGGCATGCATTTGCTGTTATGGATGTTCCAAACCATATATGAAGCAAAGCCTGTGCAGAATTTTATTTAGTCTTCACAAGTTATACTGTGTTCTATTCTCTATTATACTGCATCACTGGCTGTATTTACACTGCATATTCTCTCCTATTACAGATGTCCAAATTGCAGTATGCAAATAAAAACATAAATTGTAAAAAAAAAATTAGCTTTCTTCATGTTATACAAATACAAGTACTGCAACTTTTCCCATCAACTTCTGAAAAGTTGGGTTGGGACTTTATGTACCAGTGCTGAAAAATTACTCTAAGCTAAATCTTAAGAGCCTACAATTGCACATACTTTCCATACAGATCGACAGTCTAACACACATAAATTCATCTATGCAAAGCTGATGTGTTTTTTAGTAATCAATTTGTTTGAAAAGTTGCTCCATCTTTTACTGCGTTATGTCATCCCAGACTTTTAAAATTTCTTTTTATTTTAACCTCTCCATTGTTTGATGAAAGCAGCATCTTAAGTGTTTTTTTGCTTATCTTCTCAAATATGTTGTTCAGGAGACTACAGATGTTTCAAGATAAAACTGCCAGAATTATTCTAAGACCTGACAGATTTGCTAACAAACAAAATGTTTTTCTGATCAGTATCCTACCACTCCTCTCTACCTTTGATATGAACCACATATGGCATCAATCCTGTTTGCCTGAATTAACTCCAATTTTCTAGTGACCAAGGTCAGACAATTACAGAGAAAAACTCAGCTGTTCTTAGCCAGCACATATGGTCCAGTATTGTTGGTAATTTACTTACTATAATAAAAAAGTACAGAATGCTAAATCCAAATCACATTGCAGAATACCTCAGTGGTGGATGCTAATGTAAAGCTGGCAAATATTTTGTGAGATACTTTATAAAGCAATCCTTGAAATAATTAAATTATTGCTTGTTTTAGATGTTCAGAGTTGTTTTTGTTTGTTTGTTTGTTTAGTTTAGTTTTGTTTTGTTTTTTTTTTTAAACTGGGGGAAAAAACATAGCAATCTGTCTTGGTACTACTAGACTGATTTCAGTTATGTTTAGGAAATCTATGAAGATTAATTAATTAATTCCTGTTTTGTGCAACAAATTAGCAAATAATAGTTAGTAGTCTTTCTATCAGTTCTCCTGATTCAAAGAAATTTTGTATGGTATGAGTTTGGTTCCTAATGCTACCTGATGAATTTCTTTCAAATCACAACACCTACAGAGATTTTTTTAGGTGTAATGCTTTCGTTAATGTCTAGTGTATAAGTATTCATTTTGCTTTGAGCATCACACAAACATCTTCCATGCCAGTTTAGATGCTGTGTTAATACAATCATTAAATTCACGTCGTTGTAATAAATTCTCACCTCGTTAGAGGTAAATATTTAAAGAAGTATTTATGAAATTCATGCTTAGTTCCAGGTTTCAGAAGATATGTGTATAATGACACACTGCTTTGGAGAAGGAGATTGCTTCCAGTTACAGCACAAAACAAGTGTAGAGTTTTGTACTGCAGTTTGTATCAGAAAACAGGCGGAGTGAGCAAAAGAGGATTTATCTTTACAGAGCATATAGAATATAAATTCCATTTTAAAAACAGATTGTATTTGCTTAATGTCTTATTCCTACTTATAAAAGGAAGAAACCTACAGAAGTATGAGAAATATCACACTTGTAATCTCCACAGTGTTTTTACACAGAGAACCATAGTGATGTTAGCTATAATTCAGTAGAGGACTATAAATCATTCTGATATGAAAACCAAGGACGTTTTCTGATATCTATTAGTGATTTTTGAGCTATAAAATCTTTACTTATCTCCAGGTCAAAGATGATAGTGAAAACTTATTTCAATGACATTCATTATTCTTTTATATATTTATTTATTTATTTTACCCATAAATTACTTTAAATATTTAACATTTGTTCAAAATCTTTGCTTTTTAAAACAAAAAGTCAGCACAGTCATTGCTGTAAAATGTCTTTCTCTGAGCTCTGCATTTTTCATTCCTTGTAGCTCCATTCTTGGCAGAAGCACCTTTCCTACCTTTTTTCATTTGTGCTCTATGGACCATGAAAACTGCCATTATAAAGGAAAGAACACTATATACCTTGGTTTTATTGTTTTTATGCTGATACAACAAAATCTAAATTGGGTTGTTCGCTTAGGGGTTTTCAGGCCTCAGCAGTTCTGAAAAAAATAGGGAAAAGCCCAAAAGGAAAAAAGGAAAATGAAAAGGAAAAGAAAAAGGAAAAGGAAAAGGAAAAAAAAAAACGAAGAAGAAAAAAAAAAAAGAAATGCCCTGAGGTCAGAGTCAATGAGACCAATCTGATTAAAAAAAAAAAAAAAAAAGTATCTTTTTCACTTTTCTTTGATCACTAAAAACTATCTAGTCTCATAGTTCTAGGAGACATTAAACAAATACAGGACTACAAAGGTAATTTTTAGTACTCGTGATAATGTGTTCTGGAAATCAGATGATACTCAGATGCTCGGATGTATTAACAGAGTCTGTCAAGTGGTAAAGGACAGTTAAGCTGATTTAAGTTTGGTCTGTTTTCCAGTGCAGGTGGAAGAATGTATATTTTCTGTATGCTTAAGATGCTAGCGATTAACACAATGCTCTGTAAAAGCTATTCCTTAGCTTATTGGAATGATTCAGACCCGTGCACTGCACATACGTGAATTCAGAGTTTGGAATGTCTATGGAATTATATTATGCAGGCACCAGGTGCAGACATGCAATTAACACCAAATTGCATTTTACACATAATGGGATCAGCAATGTCAAATTTGGTAAATATACTGCTTCTGCTGCCTCAAAAATCAACATTTACTTTTGGACTGTAGAATTAACTAAGGCTCATCTGAAACAAGAAATTATTTTAGTCATTACAACTAATTTACATGGATTGTTTAAAACAATGTGTGGAAACAGGATATGTACTGTGAAAAACTATAAAAGTAATAAGATATAATAGCTTCCATTATGATTAATGTAGCTGATTATGATATTTACTATTATTTTAATATATTACTGTTTAGCTCAGAAGTCCTAGTAAAAGAACAGGATCCCACTGTTGTCTGCTTCAGAAACATTGAACAGTTTGGAGAAACCAGTATCTATTCCAAATAATTCAGTTATATTAAGAACTGGGATAGGTGGATTAGCGTAGCCAGGTATAAATTACAAAACCGAGAAGAACAAAAAAACACACAAAGGAACAAAAACATCTTTGGTCACTGATATATACTGGAACAGTAGAAGTCAGCCTTTACAAATTTGAATTTGGTTCCAATTCAGGGAAATGATCAGGCTATTTGTGTTTATTTACAATTTGTTTAAACTCGTGCAAGTGCTTTTTTTTTTTTTTTTTCTCTTCTTTTTTTTTGACAGCCTTATGTTTTGCATTTTTCTGTATTTGTAATTCTTGGGCATTCCTAAAACATTCTTTACCTGAGGCTGTTGGTTTGTTCTCTGAGCGTTAAGCTTGTCATACTATGATTTGAAATGTATTCAATTAATTAACTTTGTTTATCTATTAACTGTACTAATCCTCTGTGGCCTACAATATTGGAGACGTATCCCAAATGTCTTAGAACAGCTGTGAGCCATAAGAAGAAATGTTTGCTTTACCTAAATTTGACAGCTAGCCTTCTTACTTTCAGAGAGATTTTTTGAGATACATTAGTACTTTTGCTGTTATTAACAACACCAGAAATGTATTTTCTAGCTTATTTCATAGCTATGTGGATTTAAGGCGTATGTCAAAACAAAATGTCAAATAAACAAAATGAATAAGGAATGAATGAAGTAAATGTATTATACAGACAGTTCACCCTTGATTTCTGTACTGGTGTTCAGGATTGCCAAGGGGTTATGTATGAAACAATTGGGATGAGTGTACTTGAGTTTCAAAGAACTGAAGTGTGAAAAAGAAGATATATTTTCCTCGCTAACAGTAGTCTTGTCTTTGGCTTGAAGTATAAACTTCATAAATTCACAATGTTTTTATTTGTTTGTTTCAAACAGGAAATTATGTGTGTGTGTTTTCTTGAGAAAAAAAAAAAAAAAAGAAAAATCTCATTGCTTAACATCATAATTTGCAAACTCTCTGGAAATATTTATTACTGTATGTAACTTTATACTGATGATGAATCACAGAAATCAACGAAAACTCAGAGTTAGAGGGGACCTCTAGAGATCCCTTCCTCTTATTAGAAGAGATCTGCTTTTCTAATTGAATGCAGAACCTTAGATTAGTTTATCCAAGGCTTTGTCAAACTGTCTCGAATATTTCCAGTGAGCAGATTCCACTGCTTCTCAGGCTACCTATTCCAATGCTCAGAATATACATTTTTTTATATTCACACAGAATTTTCCTTCCTTTTCCTTCCTTTTTTACTTTTCCTGCCTCTTGTTCCATCGCCTCTTATTCTGTCACCATGCATCCTAGTCAAGAGTATCTTCAAATTATCTCTAACCTTCTCTTTAGGAAATGAAAGAATGTAATAGAATTCTGTGTAAGCCTTCCTTTCCCTGGGTTGAACAACCCCTTTTCCAAATCTTACTTTGTAAGTTAAGATCTCCAACCCTTTGATAACCTCTGATCATTTGGAGGACCAAAATGGAACACAACGTTCCTGGTATGGCCTGAGAAGTGCCAAGACATGCTCCTGCCAGTCAGTTCCCAAGCCTGTATTCCCTGATGCTTGGGATTACTCTGTCCTAGGACAGGCTTTGCACTTATCTTCGTTAAGCCTCAAACAATTCTCGTTAGCCCAACTCTTTAGCCTCTTGAGGTCTCTTTGAATGGTAGCTCATTCCAGTGTACCTATTTGTCCTACCAGAAACTTGGTGAGGACACTTTCAATACCATTCTCCAAACAGCATATCAAGATATTGAACAGTATCAGATCCACTTCAGACCTGTGAGGCACTCCATTCATGCCCAGGTGCCAGTTTGGCCTCGAGCACCACATTTCAAGCTCAACACCTTAAACCCGTCCTTCACCTGTAGGAGTTCCATCTGTTCAGTACCAGCATGTCCTCAAAGATATTGTGGGAGACTGTGTCAAGAACCTTGCTAAAAGACCCATATTGATGGGTCTTTATGAATGTACTTTTTGTACATCATTCTCATTGTCACAAAAATGTAAGTTGTGATCTTGATGAAGTAGTTCAAATGAAGTGACATTTCACCCTGTGTTTTACAGAAGGTAAGAATAAACATGTATAATTGTCTTTAACCTTAAAAAAATACATGAATCACATAACTTTAAGAAAAGTGATTTGAGACAACTAACAATGGAAAATAAGAAAAATAAAAACCATGGTTGTTAAAGGCACTGCCAAAAATGGAAAAGAACCTTGCTAAAAGACCCATATTGATGGGTCTTTATGAATGTACTTTTTGTACATCATTCTCATTGTCACAAAAATGTAAGTTGTGATCTTGATGAAGTAGTTCAAATGAAGTGACATTTCACCCTGTGTTTTACAGAAGGTAAGAATAAACATGTATAATTGTCTTTAACCTTAAAAAAATACATGAATCACATAACTTTAAGAAAAGTGATTTGAGACAACTAACAATGGAAAATCAGAAAAATAAAAACCATGGTTGTTAAAGGCACTGCCAAAAATGGAAAATAGTGTGGTAGAATTAGCAGTCTGTTATTTTTGTTGGTGGTGGTGGTAGGTTTTTTTTCTTTCCATAAGGATTTTCATGGATTAGTTCATATGTATTGGATAGTGCTCTCATAAAATACATAAGAACTGGTCTTCTGATTTATTTATTTATTCCTTGGAATATAATCTTAATTAGCTTTAATCTTTCTTTGAGCCTCTTTTGAGTTAAAATATTGCACGGGTGCAAGGAAACCTAAGGCATTGTCCATGACAACCAAATACTTTTAGAAGCCATGAAAGAAATTGGATGCTATCATTAAAATAAAAAATCTCCATTAGTGTATCAATAACAGTGTATTCTGCACAATCCTTTGTAGGAATTTGTCAGAATTTGCCTGGCACATTTTACTGTGCAATTATCCAGTCTTGTCTTGTATCATGAGGTCTGCTTCCCTGCCCTTTAATCCTTGTTTATTTTGGCATTCATCCAACATCCTGATATTTTTCTAGCTTTGTGCTCCAGAGTCTCACTACTCAGATCTTTGCCTTTCCTAGCCAGTACTTTAGGACAGAGAATTAACATATTACTAACAACGATTCCTCTTGTTTCTAGCTTTAAACATATACATAGCATCAGACTAACTTAAAGCTTTTGCCATACTTCCTTTTGTGATCCCTGACGTGCAGTTATCTGCCAATAATCTTTAATGTGTGAATGCTGAGTATGTTACTGACAGTATCCTCTGAATGTCACTGTGAGAACTTCTATTTTATGCACCATCTACATGAGTTTCTTGATTTGTTTATCCTTTTCATGTCCAAATTCCATGTTAGTTAGTTCTCTTATTTTTCTTCCAGTGAAATTCAAATGTTGCAAGGCAGCTTTCTTACTGTTCTGCATTGTCTTCAGCATTACTGAGGGAACACAAGCATGATAAATCATGTCATCACAGGTTATCTTATGCAGACATAATTTCCGGTTGCTTTCGAGTTAGGCTGGATTTCTAGACAGTGATTTCCAGTGAGATGAAACAATATGGTGAACTAACCCAGGTATATAATACACTTCCTTGATAGAGTATATAATTTGATTAACTAGATTTATTTGCACACAATGAAACAAGATGAAAACATAATGTAAATTGCAGCATCTGCTTCCATCACTATGAATGACACAGTCATAACCACCAGAAGCATTATGTACGTATCAGAGTGTCATTCTCTTTATTTCAATGTCAGATGGGCTCCTGATGCTTTTGATCATTCTGGCTTCTTGAGTTTAGTCAGCTGAGTCTGCTGAGTAGTTTGCCAAACAGAGAGGAAAACCATTTGTGTTTATATTTTCATGAATCAAAAGTTTAGTTTTGTTTTCTCATATAAGCATTCTCTCTTGTGCATAAAACAAATCTCATAACCTTTATTATATTTTTTTTTCTAGGAATTTTTGACCACAACTTAAAATCTAGTGGTCACAAATACATGGGCTCTTTTCCTTAGCATCATTTCTGTTCTGCCTTTTAGCTTTTAGGGATGGAAGAAAGCAGTGCAAAGATATTGTAGCATTTTGCTTATATGACAAAACAGAGATTACTGTGCACTTTCTATCACCCTTGATAGCTTCACAGTGGAGATCCATGTGCACTTTTTTTTTTAATCTTTGTGTTACCTAGAGTCTCAGTATACCATGTTAATACTTTTTTTTTAATATTACAGTAGCTATGCTATACTATGCAGAAGTTTTCTCTTTTGTTTGTTACTTTTGCTCCTTTTTCAGTAGAAGCTGAGGCATCATCCTAGCTGATTAAATCAGTCATCATAATATGAGCACATTCTGTCCTTTAGAGGGTATTCTCTTTTCTCACATGCTGTAATGCTTCAGTAGAGAGCAATCTTTCCCCTTGCTAACATGTTTTTAACCTGGCAATCTTTTTTGCAACATAAATGTAGAAATAATCTTTTTTGTAACATAAGTGTAGAAATACTTCTGTATGTTTATTCTTTTCCTTTTTTTTTTTTTTTTCCAACATGCATCAGTAATGTATCTCACAGTTTACCCAGATTGTTTTGTCTGCCATTTTTTTATATTGCTCAGATTATTTACAGTGGTTAACATTTTTGTTATGTGTACTGGGGTAAAGATTGTATGGCAAAAGAATTAAATGATAATATGGGCTCTTGGCAAAATTTTACAAATATTGGAAAACATTCATTTTCCATCTTTTCTGCATTACATAGTGATTTAGATTCCTGCAGGGCTGATGTGTATTGCTTGAATTATTTTATGCTGCAGTACAGTATTAAGTGCTTCAAAGAATTATTTGTCGAAACAAACCCAATGAAAAGAGACCACGCCTGTTTGGTCTTCTTAATTCTGTGCATTCACAGTATATTTTGAAGTAAGATGATCTCCTCTTTTGTTGTTACTAAAATCTTTTTCAATCAGTTGCTTATCTTGTTCTGCACAGGGTCAATGAGTTAGTGCAGAGTCCTAGAAGTCTTCAGTTTTGTTAGCATTGACACTAGAGTTCATTAAAATTCTTGATTTGCTAAGTCCCCTGGCAAACTGAAATAAGTCTTGGACTGTATCTCAGCAGGGGGACAAAGTCATCCGTTTTTCTAAATAAATGCTCTTTTTATTCCACATACACTGCTAATTCTCATTTGGGCAGAATTTATGGCTGCCGATGAGCTGAACTTCAGAAAGATTTGTAGTGCCAATCTTGGTTAAGTATCTCCACTGGAGCTGATAGCAAAATTATATTTAAGGCTGACATTAAAAGATGAAAGATGCCTTAAAAAGTCCAATTGTACCAGTCCTCAGGCTGTATCTCCACATTTTATTTACTGGGCAAGAATTAACATGGCTGAACATGTTCTGATACATCTGAGTTTGAAACTTTGTTAAGCAGATGGGGACAAATGTAATATGAAATGGTCAGTCAATGCCTTCACTTTATCCAGTAGTTATCATCTCTTACACATAGTTTTTTACAAAGATGAGGGAAGTTTTGTTGTTGTTGTTGTTTGTTTGTTTGTTTGTTTTAAAAGTTATGTGTAGAGAAAGGCAGTGATTCCTCTATAGCTGGATAACAATACTTTTGCCAAAGTATTGTCTCCTTTGTCCCAGTCCTCTCTCTTTTCTATAACGCAATAGTGCTTTGCATTCAGGGAATATTAAAGTGGAAGACATGTACTCACCTTTAGGACTTCTAGCTGTCAATTTATCAATGACAAACTAGTATTAGTCTGACCAGTGCGATACTATCTTTTAGCTAAAATCCTTCTCCGAGTATTTTTGCACTGTGTGATGGATAAAATGGTTATTGCCCTCTCCCTCATAATTGTTTTTTCCATAATCTGCCATCTGTAAGTGCTTTGATTACTTCAAGTTGCTACACTGTGCATTAGGTTTTTAGAAATGCTCAGGAGTAGCAAAATGATTGAAATAAGCATGATAATTTTAAATGTGCCAGAATCCAACAGCTCCTATAAAACTCACCAACGTTGTTGATGAACTTGGCTATAGTTAAATCCTTAATAGTTTTCCACTGATTTCAAACACTTGTAGCCCTTCATCCTAGACAAATAATAACATATAAACAATGATAAACATATAAACATTTTCTTGAGAATCTGTCCAGCTGCTTTGTTTTCCACAGATGAGATGAAAGATACAGACAGTCTTAGAGGCATCCCATGGTAAAACCTGACAAGTAGTAAAATGTGATAATGAGCAATTTGTAAATTAAGAATTTGCATTCATTCTTAAAAGTGTTTTATTCTTATTACTGTTGTGTCTAATATTTGTCTTTCAGAAATCCAAAATCTCCACTTATGACAAGATGTGGGCCTTCATGAGTAGCAGGAGGCAGTCAGTACTTGTTAAAAGCAACGAAGAAGGTATCCAGCGTGTGCTTACCTCTGATTATGCATTTTTAATGGAGTCAACAACCATTGAGTTTGTCACACAGCGGAACTGTAACCTAACACAGATTGGAGGCCTGATAGACTCAAAAGGTTACGGTGTTGGAACTCCCATGGGTAGGTGATATGTCAACCATTTGTTCTCTGTTCATTAATCTTAGTTGCTCTAGTAGTATAGAAAAGCTCCAATATACTATTGCTTTCTCTATATTACTAGCATTCTCTCATTCTCTTTTTCCTACCTAAGGAAAGATACTACATCTTTTATCAATAATTATGAATTGTATTTCATTTTCTATACAGAAAAAAAAATAGTTACCTTAGATGAAATTGGATATTTTCATATGATGTTTCTCGTACATCATGCCTTGTTTGTCTTGCATGTTGCTCAACAACAACAAAATTACTTTCCACATCCTTTTTTTTTTTTTTTAACATTGATCTGTCTCTTTAGAGAATGAAGTGCTATTAGTATAAAGCTTGCAGAAATAAATGCAGATAATACGAAGCTTCTATAGAGAGAGAGCTAAACACTTAAGTTCTTAAAATAAGAGGAAAGATTCCATAGTATGTCATGTATAATCCACAGACAAAAGAACTACTGAATTAACTGTATGGAATATGCTTTTGTAGAGCAATTCCAATACTGTAAATGTTTTCTAGGTCAGGTGTTCTTGTCTGCATAAAAGAATTTGTTTGCAAGATTAGAAGCCAACAGCAGACACTTGTTTGGTTTCTAGAATCCACAGGCTGGAATTCAACATGTACTGAGGTTCTGGGTTCCTATTGTCTGCAGTGATTGTTGAAGGACATGTGTTGAGGATCTGGCTTTAGATTTTGGAAAAGATAGGAATAGAAAATGCTAAACTGTGTTAATTATAAGAGTACTGACAAAGGGTCTGTCAGTATCGCTCAGTGATCCTACTTAATATTGTAATATTCTTCCACTGACTTTTTTGCAAGGCCAATATTTGTCTTGTTTTAAATTTATTTTTAAGGAGAATTTATTGTTTTGTTGTTGGTATGAATACGTTTATGTTTTCTCTCAAATACATCTCACACTTGTTATTGATATTAACTGTGTTAATAGTATACAATAAACCATTGTGTAGGTGAAGTGGAGTCTAATACTTTAAATTAAGAACATGATAATGAAGGTTAAGAAATAAACATTAATTACTGGAATATCTTGCATAAAGAGGTATCTAGTAATACCAAAGATAGGTCTCCCTGTATGTTGTAGATATTTACTGCAACCTTAACAGCATCTTTATACTTTTAGTGATTTCAGTATAGCTAGTTATGAAGTGGACATCTCCTGAAGAAATTATGATTCTGTCCATTCTGTCTTTGAACAGTTAGTTGTTAGGAAAGTATTTTTAATGGATATACCCTTTTTTTTTTCCATCTTGCTCTATTATGGCTTCTTATATTGCTGAATATGTGCTATAGCCATGTAAGTGCCAGAGAGGACTAGACTTCAGTCCCATTGTTATTTTGGCATTTAATATTTTCTGAAATATAAAATGTTTCCATTTTATTTTGAAGATGAAAAATATCTTCTGATTAGACTTAGTATGAGGAAAATTAAATTTTACTAAGTTTAAAATCCTTGAATAGGCTGCTTGAAAACTTTGGAAGTATCTGAAGCATGCCCAAGTAATGGAAGTGTCCATGGAAGTTCCCAAGTGATAGGAAACTGAAAGACCAGGCTGTTTTTAAATGCTTTTGCTTATGCATAAATCAGAGAAGCAGCATAAACACCAGAGAAAACAGATGAAAAGCAAAGATAAAGCCATAACCAGAATTCTAGAATGACCAGTTAAGTTTCAGAGGAAGAAGTATTGGATACAAACAGATAAAACAGTAGGTAGACTGTCTTTTATCCTACTTTATTCAGGGAGAACAGGCACTACATGTACATTATTTCCTCATTAACTTTGGCTCATATCAAAGACATCATTCATCTCTTAAACATCTGCAAGATTTCAAGTAATAAAAAAAATATCTTGGTCAAGAGAAATAGTGGTGTTGTACAAAAGGATCTGTCAGCTGACAATTTTCTTGAATAAAAACAAAACAAGTAGAGGACATACCTGCAGGAATCATAGATTACCGAAGGAGGTAAAAGAAGACTTGAAACAGTGGTAAATTTAGCAAAAGAAATCAAAATAAGCTCAGTAAAACAGTTAAGGCCTTCATAAAAGGAAATATAAAATAAAATATAAATTAAGATTTTCATAAAATAAATTAAAATAAAATAAAACAGCATCTGGAACTTTCACAGCACAGCTAAGAATAAGAGATTATTCCTTTGTTTGAGCATTACCAATAAAATGCTATCCAGAGGCAAGAGCTAATATTTACAGAAATTTTGTATTCTGTATGTTAACTATATAGTCTCAGAGGAAGGAGATTGGGTTGCCTCTGCTAAAAGAAGGCATACTTCACACATATTTCAAGGGAAACCTTATGAAGAAGTATTTCTACAGTGCCTTTCAGTTTTTGTGGAATATATTGCTCTTTTGAAGGTAAAAAATCTTACAAAGCTGCGTATAACGTTAATTAGTTAGTATGTTATAATTAATCTCATTTCAACAGGAAAAAATGAATTTCAGAATTGTTAAAGGATCTTTTGGCATAGCTAAAGCTACAGAGATATATATTATTTCACGATTATGGAAGACGCTTAAGGACATGAAATTTAGTAATACCTTTTTAGAGTCAATAATGCAAAATCAACTTGCCAGGTGCTTGGAAAACTGTAGTGTAATGATTTCACAAGCAAAGTACATATCACTGCTCATGCCTCTTTGGGAAGCTAGTCACTAACACATCTCTGAACAGAAAGATATGAAACTATTTGTTCAGGTAGAGACACAGTATCTGAAAGCTATGGATGTCATCTCCCCAAGTTTACAAAAATATCCAGCTTATCTCTTGGAATAGTGGCTTGAAACAGCACAAAAGATCAATTTTGTAGAATACGGTTGTTATAGACCTTGTGCCAAATACAGTAGAATGAGTATGGTTGCTTTTGCTGAACTTCATCAAAGGAGATTCCTTTTGAAGGCTAACAGGATAATAGTGAGAACATAATTTGCTTGAATCTAAGTAGCTTCAAGCAGGAGAGATGATAAACTTTCCTAACAGAAAAACAAGACAAAAGAGTAGTTTATGATAGAATAATTGCTTGGAAAATGCAAACTTCTCCTTCTCCACCATGGGGTCCCTGCCATGGGATGCAGTCCTTCTCAAACTGATCCTATATGGGGTTCCCATGAGGTTCAAAGGGACAGCCTGTTCCACTGTTCCATGGGCTGTAAAGGAACTTCTGCTCTGGTGCCTGTAGCACCTCTTCCCCCTTCTTCTTCACTGACCAAGGTGTCTGCAAGATCATTTCGTACTCCCCTCTCCCAGATGCTGTTGCTTGGTGTTATTTCCCCTTCTTAAAAATGTTCTCACAGAGGCACAGCTGTCATCGTTCACTGGCTCAGCTTTGGCCAACGATAGGTCCTTTTTGGAGCCAGCTGGAACTGGCTCTTACCTAACATGGGGCAACTTCTGGACTCCTCACAGAGGTCACCCCTACATCCTCAATCACAACCAACCAAAACCTTGTCACATAATCCCAATACATAACAAAATGTCAAATAAACTTTGTTTACAATCATTTTTATTTCTTAGAGAAAAAAAAATTCACAGTATTTTTTTTATTATTATTATTTTGAAAGATGCTCCAAATTTGGTCCATAGGCAGGGACACCTTCCACTACAGCAGGTTGCCCAGAGTCCCATCCAGCCTGGCCTTGAACACCTCCAGGGATGGGGCATTCACAACTTCTCAGGGCAATCTGTTCCTGTGCCTCACAACCCATTGAGTGAAGAATTTGTTCCTAACATTGAATTTAAATCTCCCCTCTTTTAGTTTAAAAGCATTCCCCCTTCTCCTATAACTATCTGCCTGAGTAAAAAGTCGCTCTCCATCTTTTTTATAATCTGTCTTTAGGTATTGGAAGGCTTCAGTGAGGTTTCCCCAGATCCTTCTCTTCTTCAGGCTGAACAACCCCAACTCCCTCAGCCTCTCTTCATAGGAGAGGTGCTCCAGCCCTTTGATCATCCTCGTGGCCACCCTCTAGACTTGTTCTAATAGGTCCATGCCCTTCTTGTGCTGGGAGCCCCAGAGCTGAATGCAATACTCCAGGTGGGGTCTCACAAGAGCAGAGCAGAGGGGTACAATCACCTCCCTTGACCTGCTGGCCACGCTTTTTTTGATGCAGCCCAGGATATGGTTGACTTTCTGGGCTGCAAGAGCATATTGCCAGCTTGTGTTGAGCTTTTCATCAAGTAAGACCCCCCAGGTCATTTTCCTCAGGGTTGCTCACAATGAATTCTCCGCCCAGGCTGTATTTCTGCTTTGGATTGCCCCAGCCCAGATGCAGGACCTTGCATTTGGCCTTTTTGAACTTTTTGAATGAGGTTCCCACCTCTCAAGCCTGTCCAGGTCTCTCGTGATGGCATCCTTTCCCTCCAGTATGTTGAAGTGTACTTACTTACTTTTGCACAGTGTAATTCAATTCAGCATTTTTTAATTAAGCATTAAAATAAATATTTTATTTTTATATTTTATTTTTGGCGAATCAGAGTCAAGAGAGGGGTTGGCTTTTTTTTTTTTTTTTTTTTTTTTTTTTTTTTTTTTAATTTCAGCTAGCTTTGTGGCATGTAATTGTAATGTTTAGAGTAAGCACATTTTGAGGACAGTATTCATATAATTTCATCAGACATAGAATCTAGAAAGAGTATTTCACATTCCACTCCTTTAAATTAAAGAGTTCATTGCAGAAAAAAGGGGTTTCAGGCAATAATTTATGATCTGCTATTTCATATCTTTTCTAGCAATATGACTTCATAAATTACTTATGTTTATATAAGCCATTAATAAATGTGGTACGAAACATTTCTTCTACGCCAGTGAGAGGTTGCTGGATTCAAGTGGACTTTAAACAAACAGTGCAATCAGTGAACATGTAACACAATTATCATGTTGTATTCAATAACAATATATATAGGACACCTGATTTATATTACTTATATCTCTTGGGAGTGACCTAAAAAAATACTCTCAGAAAAAGTTCATAATGTTGACATTTTTAAACTTATCATATTCTCAATGCAAGTATTTTACAAAAGATTTCATTACATGCAATTTTTGTAAGTGCATGTTTCCAAATATATAAAGTTTTAAATGGCGGCACAGAGAGAAATATAGATTACTTAAGAACAAAAGCTTTTAAAAGATGAGTAAAGACTAAAACTTAATGTATTCTAAATGCAATCAAATAAATTACTCTAATTTCTTAAGTATGCAGTAGTAAGTTTAAAAAGATATTAAGACGATCTCAAGCCTTTATTATTTTAGAACTTGTTCAGCCTGCTCCCTTGTTGCATTCATAATTCTAGTTATAGGTTTGCAGCCTTTTGTAATCATCCAAAAATTAATGTACTTTCCAAGGCTTGGTTGGAAAATAAAAAGTAGATAAAATTGGAGTAAATGTAAGAATAAGATCTCAGCATCCAACAGATGTGTAGGATGTTGTCTCCTTTGTTTTGTCTAGCTTTTAAAAGACAGAATTGAGAAGTGAGGAAAAAAAAAAAGAGAAAAAAAATGTCTGTCAAAATGAATTTTTCCATGTTAAAAAAAATATAAAATAAATAAAAGAAATTCGTGCCTCCCATTTGTCCTATCTCAAAATGCAGAACTTGAGTAGTGTGATTTTCATGGCCTTTTCACACTGGTGCTTCAATGTTTTCCTCTTTTTGTCTTTTCATTTTGTGTCACTCCTGGAGGTCTAGACTAAGAATCAATTGACACTTTTCAAGATAGGTACTTACTGTAGCTAGGGCTACTTTCTGTGTCCCAGCATCATTCTCTTTTCACACCTCCACCAAACTGAAAAGGACGTGTTTTTAAGGGGCATGTTTTTAAAACAATTTTCCTTAAATCTCAGGCAAGATTAGAGAACAGTGACAATGACCACAGTGTCTGTAACTGATCAATCACATTACTGCCACATTCTCTTCAATTCATTTATGCATTTGATAGTCAGTGATCAATGCAGAACAAAATTTTAAACATTTTTTTTTTTTTAGTCAGGAGAAACGACAAAGGTTTTTATGTTTCCATTAGTTGATTTAAATATTGCATAATTTTCTAAATTCAAAAGTGCATGTTACCTTATTTTCTTGAAGAAGTACGAGAAAACAAAAGGAATGTCCTAAGCTTCTTAGATGCAGTTTGTGAGTTCTTGCTTTGCTTCTACTCCTGCAGTAACTCAATTGTATCTGACATTCATGGGTAAACAGGTCTATACTTTTAACACATCTTTTTAAAAATGTATTTATTTAATAAAAACAAAGCAACAGGCATGAATAACCTGGGAACCTTTCAAAAAGCAGACAGTTCCAAAATTGTAAGGAATAACAATTTTTTAATGATGTAAATTTAGTCCCCAAGATTGTTAACAATACACTCGGTTAACATGACTGGAACCAAATTCTTCATATTTGAAATACTGAAAAGCTGAGATGCTTAAGATTTGCTAATTTGCTTTGGTGAAAATATATTCCTGGACTTCCTCTGTAAAGTACTAAAAACTACAGTTAGCAGTGGCTTTCAATTTAATCATTGTTGAGATTTCAGACTTTGCAAATATTTCCTGTTTATCTTATATAAAGGATATTGGAGGATATCTGAGCTAAGCTATCCTTGTCTACTACATGTTATAAAGTACAGATGCTGGAGTACAGATGCTGTTATAAGTACAGATGCTGTTATAAAGTACAGATGCATCTTACAATTGACATGCTGTCTACTTAGAAAGTGTGCATATTTGTCTATGTATATATCATACATTCTTAGGTAAATTTCAAATAATGGGTGTAATGAATACTGTGCAATTTTCGCATTCATTTGGTTTTATTGTTAAAATCCCCTAGTTCTCTTGTAGTTTCTTATTACCTTCAGACTACAGAAATTTTGTAATATGAATATTTTTTTTACCAGTCCTTTGTGACTTGAGATTTAAACAGATCTGTCTCTATAGGAGACAGATAAATAGTACCATGTACCAACACAGGAGGCCTTTTTATTCTGCTTGCCCGCACTTAATCTGCAATCCTTCATATAATTTGAACTGTAATATTCATCACTTATACATGCATAAAAGTGCTGGGCTTCAGTTCTTCTGTAACTAAAACAAATTAATACATTTGTCTTCATTAGCTGAACATGAAAAAAATATAGATTCAAATTATTTATTTTTATGCAGGTCAAACCATGTATTGAAACTAATTTGAGAATTTCAGTGCTTGAGCAGTTAATTTATTGTTGCTGAAATGTAAGAATGTGTAGCTGACATATTTGATGAAAGAACCGTGTTTTTATAGTTACCTCAGAAGTATGTGTTGACGCACAATAGCTGACTGAGCATTACATTAAAGAATTGCCAAAACACAGCTTCCAGTAGCTGTTGTGAGTAAACTCTCAGTTGGAGAAGTGGAGTTTCCAGCAGGATTTTGTTGGACAGGTGTAACTGAAGTAAAGACATTAATCAAGCTTCAACATTGACATTATAGTGCTCAAGACCATTTGCTGCATTGTAAAAGAATCTTCTACAAATATAAAGAACAGAACGTGTTGCCCCTGTAGTCACTTTAACCTTGTGAATCAAATTGTGGGAAAGAAATCTGCATGGAAAACCAAAAAGAAGTCAGCTCCTCTTATTTACTGGAGGGATTAGAAATATATAGAATACATAGGACTGAAGCAGCTGAAGCTTCTAATTGTCTCCTCTGGATGCATTATGAAGTTTTGCAGGAATTCTGACCACTCCAAGGTCTGAAGTTATTTCTGTTTGTATAACTTAAACAAAGATTACCCTGATTTAAGATGTCATTACCGCTAGATATACCTAACAGCTAATTCATACCTCACCCATGATAAAAAAGCTAGTGGCAAAAACACTGACAGGTATTATTTTCAGAATTTCCATTAGAGCTTGGCTTGGTAGGCAAGGTATTCTGGAAATGCATGGACTGGGTTTTCAGGGCTGCACACTTTTTGTTATGACCCTAGACTTTTCTTTATCTTTCACTAAACTCTTGCCACCTTCCTGAAAACTATACACGTTATAGGACTGCATGTAATATTTGTTAGACTCCTTCATTCAGCTGTATGGTGCTTTGTAGTGTTAGACAAGTATTTCCCAAGGAGGCTGTATTTGTAGGCCGTTTGTACAGCTGATACAGGTTTGCAAGGGGCAAAAACAAGGTTTTCACACTTTTCTACCTTAAAAAGTTCTATGTCCACTCAAAGTTTATTAATATAGCACTTGTTTTCAGTAAATGTGGGGAGTGTATTTAAACTCTGCGCATCTGGGATGCATTGTCATTAATTTATTTGTACCTTAGAGGTAAGAATGCTATAATGTTTGAGTATGTCATAAATATAAAAAAACACAGGCACAGAGCTAAGAAACTGATAAATGCTTCTGGTTTACTTCACTTAATATCACAAAGAAGATCTTTTATCAAAGCTATATTTCACAGAATCACAGAGTAGTTGAGTTTGCAAGGGACCTCTGGGGGTCCTCTCCTCCAAAATTTCTGCTCAAACAGGGACACCTAGAACTGATTGCCCAGGACCATGTCCAGATGGCTTTTGAAAAGCTCACATCCATCTCCTGGTATAATGCAGTGATATCCTGTTTGTTCTATATTCTTAAAAATACTACTTCTTAGGGAAGTGGCTAGTTTTGCTATTGAGGACAACTTTTCAGTGGCATACTTATAACTTCTCTATATATAACTTCAGTACTTCTGGGACTTGTTATCTTAGCTTTATACAGATGCTTCAGACATATTTTTATACAAATTTTCATTTGTATTTTAAATTTTCATATGTAAGTTACTGCAAATAGAAATGGTTGCATCCCTCATTGATTTTGTTGATCATAGAAAAGTATTAAGGTCTCCATAATCTGTGTAACTAGACTGAAGGTATTAAAATTATTCTTTTAGCAGAAGTTCTCATTCCTGCAAACTGCAACTTGAGAGAGACCAGCAAATAATGTATAGTTTATGTTCTGTAGGCCCTCCAGTCCTAGTTTATCATGGAGATAGTTCATGGAGTCAATGGAGAAAATAAAACACTTGGAACCCAGGGAAGAGGGGAAAGACCAAGTCAGATATTTCCACACTTGACTTCTCTTTTTCTTCCATAATCAGTGGAAAATTATAGTCTCATCTTTTCCCTCTGAGTTTGTGATGGAGTTTTAAATATCTTGGTGTCTGTGTCCCTGCTCCTTTCCCCAGGCTCAAGTCATTCCCCATGCACAGACTGGTAAGATTTTTTTTTTTCAACTGCATGTGATTTCATTTATATTTGAAGTTCACATTTCTGCACATGAAAATTAATGTTGCGTGTGCTTTCTATGAATCTGACAGAATTTTACTCATTTATTTATGTTTTTATTTTTTTTTAAATTTATGCTTTATTACTTAATTCTTATTTATACTGTATTTATTTTCCACATGCATTCATGCACATGGTCAGCGAGCCTTCAAGTTTCTGCTCACATTTAATTTTTTCCCCCTGAACAGCGAATTCTCTTCAGTGAAATACTCTGGCTTTTAAAAAGTACACAAAGGACATGACCTTCCCACAACACCTCATGAAATGGCTTGACTCATCTTGCACTCATGATGGTGAAAATTGGCAATAATTTACAAAACCTTTTACATTTACATGGTGACATTTTACATTTCTGCAAGGAAAACAGCGGTTTTAAGTGTGTAATCTGTATACTGTGTCTATTCTCTCTCTCTCTCTCTCTCTCTCTTTTTTTTTTTTCTTTTTTTTAATCTGTTTGCATGGTAACTGTGTCATCCACTGATTAGACCACAAAATTTTTGGACACTTCAGGGACTTCTGGGTAGATTTCCCATTGCTGTGACTTCCAATTCAGCATGTCTCAGAAACAAACATAGGAACAAATAAAACTTTAGGAAATAATATTGTTGTGATCCTTCTTTTGTTCTTTTTATAACTATTTGAATCATTAAAAACAACATTAAAAATGACTTTTTTTCACATACCATATTATTAGGTCTACTCAGATTGTTCATTGCAAAATGTGAATCAATGAATTTATATCATTGTAAATCATTCAGAAATAAAATAGACATAGAACTGAATGCTAGCTTTTTCAAAGGTATAATATTTAATTTAATAGCAGCAGTATGCGATGTTGCTCATCCCAAATTAATTCTTACTTACAAGTTTGCTGTTTTTAAGGCAAGCTATTAAGATATAACAAATGCAAATATTGCAGTAGAAACACCAAAGGCCCTGTAATCTATTGATTCCAGTAATACTTGTGCAAAATTTTAAAATCACCAACAGAATATGGTACAAATGCTGTTGAACTGAGTCACTATTAAACTGCATGCTTCTAATGCAATCCTCATAAACTTAACTATTTGTAGACAAGACTATCTTGTGCTTTATGGCTTCTGTCTCTGAATTCCTTAGTAAAGTCATGTTTTAAAGACTTCAGATGGACTAGAACTGTTTTTTTACAATTTGGCCCCTGGAATACATAAATAATAAATGAAGAGTAGTTGCTACTGCCTATATTTAGACCAAAAGAAAGTGTAGAAACTGAGTGCAAATCAATTTAATTAGAAAGCAGCTTGTCAGATCAGAAGATGGGTTAAACTGGGTCCAAAATTATTTCTCAGAATCCTGCGTTATTTTGGTTGTTGTTGTTAAATATTTATAGGCAGTGTAGCCCTGAAAATATCTCCCAAAGATTATAGTATGCACTTACACTTCCCCAGGCTCTTGTGGACTAATCACTTTCCTTCTTCCATTTGACTGAAGAAAAGCATCAGGTACAGGATTTTGCAGAGTTTCAGAATAATCAGGAGGGTCTGAAATCATGTGACCTAAGCTCACGCATGCACAAAGGAATAGAAAAGAGCTCTCCCTTCTCTCTGCTTTACATATAGTCCTGTGTAAACACAGTGTAGCTCCTAGTACAATCTTTTCTAAGGAGAGATATGATAAAACCCAATTATTGCAATGTTACTTTGAGGCTAGCTCTTCCCACCTTTTATTTTTAGAGTAAAGGAAGAGCCCAGGGTATTTTATAATTAATTGTCTTTTCTATGTTTTTTTTCCATGCTGGCACATCAACCCATTGCAATTCGCTATATTCTCATGATAAGCTCTAGATATGTAACAATAAATTGAATACTATGTTAAAGGAGAAGAAATTCCTAATAAAATAAAACAAAACAAAATAAAATAAAATAAAATAAAATAAATATTTTTCTAGTGTAAATACTACAAATTATCCTACAAATGCCTTCCTTCAGCTCCTTCAGAGCTGACAAAAATACATGAAATAGTCAAATTTCTCAGCAGCATCTCTCTAGCAGGATTCTGAGATTTATTTTTTTTTTAAGGTATGAAATTAAAGAAAATACATTTTATCATTCAGTCAAAGGAAACACCATAAAGATGATAGCTAGAAAGTATCACTATTATGACAGAAGGAAAAAGAGGAGGGATTATTTGTAGACCTGCATTCATATTGCATGAAAGAGGGGATGCCATGCCTTTTCATCTACTTCTATTTTTTTTTCTCGTATTTCTTAACCACTCTAATGAAAAGTCTTTTGTTCCTGTTTTTGAAGGAGGAGAAGAAAAATTATGTCTTTGCTCTCCTTAAACATTACACAGATCTTAACACAGGAAAAGCACTTCTAACTAATGTGATTTACTCTGTAACATTCAGAAAAGTAAAGCTTTCTCCATTGGCATTCTTTGTTAATTAATTTAGGTTTTAAAGTACTCATTGAAAAATTCTTGTGCACTTATAAAGAAAAAGAGAGCAGATGACATACGAAGAAATGACACTACCCTGTGAACTGCCCATATTGAAAGGTTCAAAAGCTGCAAAATTAGCATGTTTTTAAAATACTTAATTATGAGAAAGAAATATATTAAAAGTATGAAAATTCACATTCCTGTTACCTAACACTGAAATTTGTCTTTCTGAATGCATTACTTAGTAATGGTAATAAGTAAGTGTTTGGAAGGTATTGTAATTGTCTGACAGTGTATCAGATACAGACTTTTGTGGCTTGGTGCTGAAGCATAAGTTGATGTTTCTTTCTTGCAATAAAGTAATAACAGTATAAAGTGCTTATTATATAAAAGACCTACGGCTTTAGGGTAGCAAGCTATGAAGCAACAGCCTGTAGATTTAGTTATATTAGACTAAATCTACTGCAGAATAATTAAAAGCCTGATATGAATTAAAAGGTGAATACTCTTTGGCTGGATTTAATAGTTTAATAGACCATGGGACTCAATGTGATAAGACTTGCTTCATGAAGTTGCCTGGCTTACAAACAACATCAGCTGGATCAAGTTTTGCATATATGTATTTATGTATATGTATGTACGCATGTAGGTTTGCACTTATGTGACCAGTGGGACCAGGGTTAAATGTACGTGTTTTTTCCATAAATATTATGGTTGTAAAGAAGAGGATATATATATATATGTATATATGTATTTTTTTCCCCTGTGGCATTCATTGCATTACACTTTATTCTTATCAGGTGTAACTAACTTTCTTTAAAATATACACCACTGCAATATATGTTCCCTGTGATCTCTTTAGGTTCTCCATATAGAGACAAGATCACTATAGCAATTCTACAGCTGCAAGAGGAGGGCAAGCTCCATATGATGAAAGAGAAATGGTGGAGAGGCAATGGCTGCCCAGAGGAGGAAAGCAAAGAGGCCAGTGCTTTGGGAGTTCAGAATATTGGAGGAATCTTTATTGTCCTGGCAGCAGGATTGGTGCTTTCTGTCTTCGTGGCAGTGGGGGAATTTTTGTACAAATCAAAAAAAAATGCCCAGTTGGAAAAGGTAAATACTGTCTTTTCCTATTTCCATATTTTATTTATGGTCTTGTTTTACGTTATGTCTAGTTATGGTCTAATATTTTAAACTTTTGGTAGCCAAAATGTAGGTGCATACAAATTGTTTATCATATAATACAGTATATAAGAAAGGATCACAGCAAAGTACCCAAAGGTTACATTTACAGCTTTTAATTTGTGTTCAATATGTTTAATTGTAGCCAGCTTTCAGGACAAGTGACTATTTCTCCTCTTATTCAAGCCTGAAAAAAGACAGCTTTTTACTTCTGGAAGTTCACTGCAGTTAATTTTATGGATGAAGAAGAAATCCGAAACTATAATGGGAAACAAATTAAACTTCAGCAGATAATTCTGATTTTCAAAAGACAAAACTGTCTGTTGCTCAAAGCCAAAATATGCAAATGTCTCTATAGAAATGTTCTTTCAGACGTTTATACTTGAAAAGTTGTCCTGGTAGCATCTGGAAAAGCTTACATCACCATGAATTTTTGTGGGTGTACTACTGGTTATGATATAATGTCCTGTCATTTCTGACTTGGTTTTGAAACTTCTAGTGTTAATTTGCTCTCATCTTACAATTTATGCAAGTGCAATACTGTAACTGTGCCAACACTGATAATATCTTGGGAAATTCTTAGCTGGAAATATAGTTTTTGCATAGTGAGTAAGTCAAATAAATCTCTCTATATGTATGTGCCCATGTTTAAACCTAAACTCAAACTATGTATTTTACTGCTATAATATATTCTGAATTTTAAAAATGGAGATAAGCTGTTGTTTTTTACTTTTTTTTTTTTTTTTTTTTTGTGACCTATGGCAAGACCTATATGTCTATTTAGTAACTTAATTTAATAAAATCAGTAGTAAATCCAATCAGTATATTTAAATTTATATTTTTTTCCAGATGCTACTAGTGAATTTTTGTAACTTGAATTATTACTCAGAAAATTTAAGATTTGTTATCACTTCATTTGAGGCTACCTTTCAGTATGCAAGTGTCCTTTAATAAATAAATTGTTAAAAATATTTTTTCTAATACACACAAAGGCAGTGTGAGGTCACAAGGTCCTAAACACAGTTTGAACATGGGTGTATTTGATTAAGTTGTTAAAAGCCCCTTTAGAACCTTTCCTTTATGATACTTTAGGCTGATTCCATTCTGTTAAAGTGCTTTTGAAATGTAATGTTTCTGAAATGAATTTATGAGGGAAAAGATAACTATTATCTAAGCACCCTATGCAAAACTATCCATTCCTAAGGTGGATATGGATTTCTTATGGGCACCAATTTGGTTTAGCTTTTCTGGACTTTTAACAAATACTCACTTAGAAAAATAGTTTTGATAGTGATCTCGTAACATCAGTACTTCAGTGTTCTGCAGGGTATGAATATATAACTTAGTTGACACTATCAGCATGTTGGAAGAAAACAGAAGCAGGACTTGTTTCTCTAAGCCCTATGGTTTGTTTGTTGCTGCTGTGTGTTTTTTTTTTTTTTTTTTGATCTATTTGCTTCTTTTTTATTTTTGTTTGTTAGTGATGGATAGATATAGCAACAAGTGGAGGTATCTGAACTTTTTACCAGAAGTGTTTCATCATACACCAAATATTGACGTAGTTTTAAAATTTAGGATTAAATCTGAAGCAGATGGAAGGATTAGGTCTTTCCACTCACCTCCTTCCTCATCTCCAATTTCTTCCCTTGTATCCCCTCTCCATAACACCCAACTACGCTGATCTCAGGAGAACAGTAAAATTTCTCTAGAACTTGACTTGTAGAATAAAACTATCAGGAAATGATGCCAGGATCCCTGCGTATGACCTTCCCTGAACCACTGTCACCCATTTTTCTCCCAGCACCCACAGACCTCTGTGAATGTCTTCTTCCTTCCTCTCCAGAAGTAGCAGATCCCCTTTGCCTAGGAGAGAGGGGCATTGCAGCAGCCAAAGGGGAGATAAACAGGACTATCATCTGTTTCCAATCTCTACGTCTTTTCTGTTGTCAGTTTGCACGAGTAAACCGTGCAAGTAACACATTCTTGGCTTTCTCACAGGGAGGGAGAAAACACCTTTTTTTGGTAACATTTATTGTTTCAGCCCTTCAGACTCAGATTATCATTCTAGCATTTGTATAATGCTTGTCAGCATTTGGAGATGGGAAAGATCAAAGGTCACATTTACAACCAAGGAAATGAAAGAAATCAGATTACTTCAGTTGCTGAATATATGGAGTACCCTGGGTTATAAATGGACATATTAACACATAAGTCTGCATTATAATGCACAAAATATAGAGTTGCATTTCCTTTGTGGCAGTGGGGAAGCAATGCAGATTTTAAGTGTATAATCTAGATGATTTTTGAGTGTTTTAGATGTCAGCCCCCATCCTGGAGTGCACATACATGTAAACAGAGACATTGGTTAGTGTGAAACTGTTTGGAGGAGTGACATCTCAAAAGGAACTGAGCTGAGAAAAGCATCAGACAAAATTGTGTTATTTGCTAAAAAAACATTACATCTTGTAAGTAAAGTGACTCAGAACATCCATGCTTCTGATGTGCTAAAAAATCTCCAGGAAATATGGGACACTAATTTTACTCCTTCTGGGAAACAGATGCCAATAACCAGAATACCACCCATGCATTCATGCCGGCACAGCATTTTCTAGACATGGAGGAACTCCTCTTTTATTGACACCTTTCAAAAGCAAAGATTATCCTGGATGTTATCACCATTAGGCTGTTAGTCAGTAACACTTGCTATGGTCAGTTTGTTTGAAAAATAAGTGTCCTAATTTACTAGGTATTTTCTAGAAGATTCAGATCTAATCTAAAAAATAAAATTTGCTATCATGTATAGCCATTCAGAATTCATTGAGCCATCAGCAGGTCATAACTAAATCTGCTTGGGAAGAAAATAGCGTATGTACATTTTATTCATTTTGATCTCTTAAGCACTTCAAACAATGTGAAATGAGACACATATCAGCATTCTGTTTGTTTCCTTAGAGGAGATCTGGTCAGAGGTTCCCTATAATACAAAATACACCAACAAATTGTTTCTGGAGTTATACAATCAAATTGTAACATAAGAACTAGATAAATTAGCCTCTCTGAAATAAGTATTCATTTATAATTGATTATAAAAGCAATAAAAACAATAAATTGATATTAAATTGCATTTTATACAGATTTCCCAAGGAAGACAGGAACAGTTGAATGTGCTATGGTAAATATTTGTCTGCTCAGCTACACAGTTGAATGGAGAAAGATCAGTCTGGATAGTTTATCTCACAGGTATAGTGAATGAGTCCTTAGCTGTTTGCAGCATCGGACCCAAGGCACACATTATTAATTGTGAACATACATGCGGGTTACATACGGTGTTTTACTTACAACTGCAGATTCCACTGAAGTAACAAGATTTTTTGAATGCTTAACTGTGAACTGTATATGAGACTAACTATATCTTTGAAGATGACACAAACCTAACTGGTTGACCAAAATATATCATTTACATAAATTTCAAACACCCACAGAATACAAGAGCCATGTTTTGGTTTTGATAATATAAGGATAGCAAGAATAGAAGTCTCTGATCTTAGCTGGTTCAAAATGCAGCTTTACTGGGCTGCAGAGGCATTAGGTTATGGTAGTATTCAGAAATTGTTTGTTTTTTTCTATAATTAACAATAACTCTGAATTTTTGTCTGTATACCTCAAACACACACTGTAGTAACGTGATAACCTGAGGTGTATTTTGAAATAAATAACCCCACTAGTCTTACCCAGTACTTAGTCTCACTGATTTTTTGAGAGGGAATATTAGGAATGGCAAAGCATTGCCCTTGTCTGGCAGGATTGTGATATTCCAGTGGACACAGTGGGAAGGGTTCGGAGGAAATGGCAGTTCTGAGGCTGTCCCAATTGCATTCCTTCAGAGTAACCACAAGATGGTGCCTTCTATTTTCTCAGAGGGACATTTAATTGTTCCTTTTTAATAGAATTTATGTCACAATGCTCACTTTTTTTTTTCTTTTTTTTTTAATTGCAGCCTTTTAAAAAATGCTGAAGGCTTGTACTCTTTCCTATTGTTTATAATACAAACATCTAATTATGTCATCTGCTTGGAAACATGTTATTAAGTAGAGCTTTTTTATCCAGCCAATCTTGGCTATAAATGCTCTGCCATTTGCATTTTATAATTGCTTTTGCTGGTGAATGACCTGCTCCCTGATTTTAAAAGGCACTCTGAGGGCAGTGAATAAGCACGTTAGAAACAGAAGCCATCTAAAACAATTACTACATCCTTTTTTGTTGCTGTGTTTCAATGTGTCATGGATTTATGTACATTTTATACATTTATTTTTGTACTGATCATATTATTATCATAAAGGCCAGGGAAAACATTGACCTTGCAGACCATTAATATTTAGCGTAATATATTTATTGATGGGTCTCAATTTGAGAATTTCTTGACCTTTCTTTCATTTTCATTCCTAAAAAAAAAAAAAAAAAAAAAAAAAGCCTTCTCTGAGATTTCTGAGATTTTCTCTGTTTTGACACCACCTTCACACACAGTGATCAGGTAGCTACTATAACTGTAAGCTGGTAAGCTGTTTGGTAGAAAGTACTTGTTCACTGTTGAAAACTTTAGGATGAAGTTCACAGCATTACTGAAGACAGTGACAAGTATATATAGAACATTGCATTTGTAACCCTTGCAAGTGGTTGCACCTATCCTGGCCATGGTTTCTTTAGAAAAGGTAACATGGGCTTGAAAAGTAATCTTGAAACTTGTTTTTATTGACATAATGGACCCACACCTTTGCAAGAGGTTGAGATGGAGAAGCTGTTGTGCTGTAACCACTTACAGTTGATACTGTATTCTTATTGTTCTTTTCTCAAATGCAATTTAACTGTTCTTGATTTGTTTACATGAAGTTAGTGTAAATGCTAACATGGGCTTTATTTGTCAAGCTCTTTCTATAGTCTGCACCAGGATAAATTTAATTCATTATGACTTAGAATGGTTCCTTTTAGAATTGGTATGAGCAAAGTGCATACATGTACCTTGTCTTAACCAGAATGGTCTTTCAGGAAGAAGTTAATCCATATTGGAATACTGTGAATGTTTCTTTGTCAACAGGATAGTGGAAAGTCAGTATTTCCATTTTTAAGTTATTGTCCCAACAAAAATGTAAAACAAACATATTACAATAATTTTGTATGAAAAATCAAAAGATTTTTAGGATCCCTTCTTACCTAAACAGATTTCAAGATCCCTTCTTATTTTACCACATTTTTTATTATTATTTTAATAATTTAGTTTTCATTAAACTCTTTCATAAAAACTGTAGTGTTACTGGAGTTCAGAGAATATTCCTAATAGTTTAATATCAAAACTTTGATATTTGGGACAGTAGTTTATAATAGTTTTGGGGCAACCCCAAAGTAAATCCCAGCACAGAGAATTTTTTTTCCCCTTTCAGGGAAGGAAGTTCAAAAGATTTTAAAGTTGAAAAATGTGTTACTCAGGTTACAATAATAAATAAATAAAGAGATTTAAAAAAAAAAAAAAGAAAAGAAAAGAAAAAGAAAAGGAAAAGAAAAGAAGAAGAACGTGGGAATTAGTGGTCAATCAAAGTAAAAGCTTTGGGATTTATATCCCAAGTAACTTATACAACGTAGAGTCAGTGGTGTCATCTGTATTACCGTCATATTTTGTAATGGAGTAACCTCAGAATTTTTAACGTTGACTGGGAGAAACAGCAGTAGCTGTGACAATTCATAAGAGGATTTTTTTTTTTTCAACTTTATACATTGCATTCTGCAGATATGCAGTTGGAAAATTGGGAACTTCTATCATCCTGTATTCCAATGAGCACTATATATAGATGTATAGGCTTGTATTGTTTGTGTGTGTGTGTACGTGTTCAGATTACTTGAGGATGAGATATTAATTATAAATAAATGCCCTCATGGAAACCACCTAGGTATTATTATCTTCTAATGGCAAGAACTGTTAAAAAAAACAACAACACACACAGAAAAATATCTTTTATAGAAAAGGGTAGGAAATAAAATGGAAAAAAAGTAAAAAAAAAATAAAATTCAATTCACTATGTCATTTTAAAAATCATTTGCAAACAATAAAACATTAAAAACAAGTTCTCTATTTTGTTTTTTGATTGTAGCTCAACCAATATCTATTTGATAGTGGACCTTGCTACTGGGGTATTTTGAATTTCTTAAGTGGTATCATTCAGGAAACAAAGAACCAAAAGACTGGAAATGTACACAAAATTGTCCACTGCAAAAGCACAACTGTAGAAATGTGATTTCAAGAGGCTCACTATCACTCCAAGGATATTCACCTGAAACTGCAGGTTTCAGTTATGGGATATTTTATGTTTGGCACAGAGAATTTGAAGTTGTATAAATATTGTTGAGAAACTTGATGTGTGATTTATTTTATAGCAACTACTGTTCACTTCCACTCATCAGTAGAAAGAAGAAACATTCAAAGTATGTAATAATTGGCTCCCCTGTTTTTTTTTTTATTATTTTTTAATTCTCAAGGAAAAAAATATCATTATAAAATATTCATGTCTAATTTTTCTGTTCCCCTAAATGTTAATTAGCATGTCACATCTACAAATATTTCAGTATATAAATATTAATATTTGCATTTTGAATTAATCAGCTATACTATAGCTAAATGTAGTATAAACACTTAACCATAATATCAAGATATTTCACACCTACATTTGAATCAGCAAGCTTAGAGCTAAATGAAAGTTTAGTTCATCGGAATTAGGTTACTTTCACTTCAGCATAAGCCAGCAAAGCAACAACAAGCACTTCCATTTATTCTAGACTGCCAGATGAAACCATGTAATTATAAAGAAACTGATGCTAACCATTTTGATGATATGTAGTGCAACGTGATGATAATTGTGTTTCCAAAACAGTAGAAACCATTGGCATTAAATTAATACTAATAGTCTCTCTCTGTTCAACATGATTTGAGGCCATGCCAGATTTTGTATTAAGTTTATACTATCACACTGAACTATAAAAATAGAATATATTTTTACAGTGAATAATGTACAGGGGATTTAAATTCAGGCAACATTAAAAAAGGTGTTTAGATACAGATATACTTAGCCAAGTTGTATGGATTTTCTAAAGTGGCTCTGTGAGATGGGCTGCTTATTTTCAAATTAAACTATATGGTGATACATAAAACATTTTAATCCAGATAGATTTATACTCCAAAAGACTGATCACATATCAGCATCACTTCCTTTCACCGTGCCTGAAGATCAACAAACCTGACCCTCCTTAGACAAACAGGAAATGAGTTTACACTGAGGATCAAAAATGATTTAATAGGTGAATGAACTTTCACAGCCAGTGGGTGATCTCATGCGGCTGATTTCAGTGTAATCAGGATCATCTCTGCTGAAAGTCAGAGAAATATCCTACACAGCTGCGATCACAAGATACAGATCTTTTAAGATGTTGCATTGGATATCATTCTAAATCAGATAGGCACTACTGTATATGCTATTTTCTCAGTGCCATTTATATGTCTGAAGTGTTATGAATTGGTATCAGCACTTATTGAACATCTGGCAGTCATTTGTAGCCATTGTTCCAGGGAAATTCCAGGGAAGTTCCAGGGACTGCAGCAATCCATTCTGGAAGAGGACCTGGACTGATGTGGAAAGCTTTACACCTGTAGAAATTACTGCCACTGACCTAAACCCAGATGTCAAACCGTACTTGCCACTGATCCAATTTGGAAACCCAGACCCAAACTTACGGACCTGGAGGAATCTGAGGCTTATAAGCCTCTCTCACAAGAGGTGGAACTGGGTAATAAGGGTAGATGATAACTTCTGAATGCTTCCCTTTACTTGCACAACATAGCACCTATCTCCATGGGATTAAACTTGCATCATGCCCTTATTTCAGCCAGGTACTGGAGGCACAAAATGACTGCACCATCCTGGTCTGACAAGAGAATAGGACTGTGAATCATCTGAATGCTGATGACACCACAGCCCAAATTATTTCATTATCTCCCCAGTGGCCTCATATACATGTTAAAAGGAGAGATGACAGGATGAAACCTTGTGGAATCCTGCATGAGAGAGAGCCCTCGGGGCTGATGAGCAATTACCCTATGCCATCCTCTGGGATTTCTCTGAGAGGAAAGAGTGGAACCACACAAGTGCAATCCCATCTGCCCCAGCCTAGGTCCACAGGTGAGTCAGAAAAGCATCATGATCAGCGCAATGGTCAGAAAGGCTGCTGGCAGAAGCTAAATGAAGCCACCTTTGAAAAAGCTTTCTGCACTGATATGAGTTCCCCATCAGCCTCAGGAGCTAGTGTAGCTGCTAGGCTGCACTTAGGCTGGAAACGAAATTGAATGGTTTCAGAAGACTTTAAATGGAGTCAGAGTTTCTTTACAAGAAGTCTATCTAATTCACCAGAGTACATGTTATTTTGTCAGGGAATAAATTTTAGAATTGTAGAGTTGCTGAATTTGGTTTTTGGACATGAATTGATAATTTATTAAGCAGGTAATTAGGTAATTTAAGGCAATCTGGAATTTTTTGTCCCAGAGATATTAACAATCTGTGCTGGAAGAGACATGGTGTTTTTTTTTTTTGTTGTTTGTTTGTTTGTTTTTGGAGTGGTGGTGTGGATTGGTGTTTGTTGGTTGGTTGGTTGGTTTGGACCAGCAGTGAGCTGGTCCAAACTTATATAGTATATCATTTATAATGTATGTCACGTATAACATATCGTATAACGTATATCACGTATAACATATCATATATCACTTATCATATATCACGTATAACGTATATCACTTAAGTTCATCTCACAACTCTAAAACTCTGAAGATTATTTCAGGTTGTAGAACTGATATTTTGTTGCAGAAAGGGCCGGTACCATCAGTCTTGTTGATTCTCTCCATAAGATAGCTAGAAAAGTCCTTGAAACAATCAGTGTTCAAGTCAGTTCCAGTATGAAACACATCATGCTTCACCAAGCTGCCTGGAACAATTCTAATGTTCTTGACATCTTAGAAATTATGGTTAACTTACTTTATGGAATTATATTTTTAATTATATTTTTCCTTTTGCTAGATTTTGATGTCTGTGCTTGAATAGGTGATGAAATCTTCCATATATTTTGGCCTGAAACTAACTTCTTAAAATGGCTCCCAGTTCTCCTCCTACCAAAAAAGCACCAATTGCTAAAACTGAAATTGACAATATATTGGTGATATTTTCAGCTAATTGATGTGAAATTAGTTTTCAATGTACCTGTATATTACACTTGCTATGATTTGAAAATATACTACATCAGAAATGTGTGGAAAAATATTTTTAATATAACCATATTATGTATATGTAGATATTATACATATATGTGTGTGTATGTGCATATGATTTTCAGTATAAAACTAGGTATATAACTAAGCAAACTAGAAATCTAATCTTTACAAGTATGCTTTATTTTTAAAAAGTAATGGTTCAACTACAGTTGAAATACAGTCTATCTTTCTCTAAGTTTATTTTAATTCCATTAGTTGCTCATCTCTTTGTGATCCTATGTAAAAATTCTTAACAGTTGTTGTTCTGTCTAGGGCTTTAAGATTGACAATTTTTTCATATACACATTCAGAATCCCTGGCATATGGAAGGAGAAACAGATTAGAAGGGAGGGTCAGGGCAGAGCTGTGCACTCAGTTAACTTAAGGAAGATGAAAAATGTTTTGATTAATATGTCCTACTAAGTGCTAGAACACTGACCCATAACATAACAAGAATATGCAGGATTAGGGCTGCTACTGCTTTAAGAAAACTTAACAAGGCTTCAAATAATATGTGGCATGCAAGACTGGAAGTAATGAACTTCTGAGTAAATCTTCTAGTTTTGTACTGAATGTTGACATCCAACTTTATATTAAATCCATTAAAGAGGGAAAAAAAATCTATAAAAGAACAAATGTTTGGAGACTTTTATATTTAAAACAAACAGAATATTATTCACTTAACTCAGAATGGTAAGAATGATGCAGGCTTGCCATTCCTATCTTCTTGTTTCTCTTTGTAGGACATTAAAAGTAAAATTTATGGTGGTAGTTTCATAACTGTGTGTCTAACATGCTAATATGATTTCTAATTACCTTTCTAAATTCTAGTTGTGTAATGAAAACAGTTAAATATTGTTTAGCTTTCTTATTAATACCTACATGCAAAGATACTTTTTTTTTTTTTTTTTTTTTTTTTTTAGGCTGTAGTCATGCACAAGCTTGCTAGTAAATAGATTGTAAACAATGATTACATTCTCTAAAACAGTTATCTTGATTCTATGTGATTTGTGAGTTGTCAATTGTGACAAAGAATGAAAGACGTATCGGTTACTTATTCACACTTAAGGAGATGAGTTTTTTTCAGAATTGCTTTGTATTAAAAGGCTAAGAACTATGGTGCTGATTATTTTTATTTTTTTTTTTTTTTTCTGTGAACTCTCTGCTTAGAATTGCAGGCCTATTTTCTAATGTTTTATAGTGATTGGTGCCACAAAATAGTTGCACTTAACTGTGCTTGTGTTCAGAGATCTGTATGCTTTCCTTCAATTCTTCTACTATTTGACTGTGTCTAAGGTGACTCAGAGGCAACATGACTTTCTGGTAGCATTTAGGAAGACAATGATATTTCGTAAGGGTTGGTGAAAAATCAATAATAATTGATGTTCTTGTAATGTGCTTGCAGTGTGGAGGGTAACTTGGGGCAAAAGGTTATTTGTTTTGAATTAAGAGAAGGATCTTGTAATATCCATTAAAAGAGCTCATTTTCATGGTATACAGTAATTTCTGAAATACAGTCCATAAATTCTATAAATTTTATTGTTTTTCCCTAAAAATGTTCAGATGATATCAGTATTGAGATATTGGATCATATTTTCTAAAATCATGCCTGAATTTATCTACCACAAAAAAAAAAAAAAAAAAAAAAAAAAAGTATTATAGAGATGCTTCTGTATTTCACATCTTGTTATTCCAAAAGGTATATTCTCACAGTGTGAGAACACAAAGTTTAGCTGTATAGAAAATACTGAATGTACTCAGATTGGAATCAAAAAGAGACAGGAAAAGAATTTATATTAAAAAAAAAAAAAAGTTCAACATAAAGTAATGTTTGTAAACCTTTTTGAACATGATTTTGCAATATGTGCGGAAAACTCTTCCATGTGTCATATTTCTTAGATAGAACCCAAAGAAAAATAAGGATCCAGATCACGAAGTTTTATGTAACCTTGAACACTTTTTTTTTTTTTTTTTTTTTTTTTTAAATAGATGGCTATTTCAGCAACTGAAATTTGAAGGAAAAATATGCATTTATGTTTTTTTTAAATGTGTTATTCCTTTTATTCAGTGGTCAGTTACCAAAAAGATGGTACTGTTTGGGAGATAATAATGTTTACTGTTTCCAGACAATTGAAGTTTTAAAATATATAGCATACCTAAAAAAACATACTAAATGAAGTAATTAAATCATATATTTCAAACAGTGTACGCAGATAAGTTTGCATGAACTTAACTTATACAACATAATTTGAAAACACAGAATGAAATAATTTTCTAGATAAAATAATTATCACAAAATTGTGTTAACTGCCTTTTTAAGACTGTCAGTTTTGCCAACATTTCTAATTTTAGGGAGTTCATTTTAATGAGTTTACAAATCCAGGTAAAATTTTCAGATAAAGTATTTTGGTAATTTTCTTGAGATCTTGTTTTCAGGATATTTCAGAACCTTGACATCAAGTGCATGCGTCTTCTTACTTCTTGGCCATTGACTGTAATCCAGTTCATACTGATAGGGTCTAAAAGTTGATACCCTTTGATAAGTGTGTTCATTTCTGTGCAAAAGATTTTGGTGAATTGATGCATCTTGAAAAGGATTCACTCTGTTTTACCACTTCTGTTTGATGTCTTGGCAGAGAAGGCAAGGGATAAAATCTTGAAAGTGTTAAATGCTAATGAACCATTTTTAAGTTTCGTATTTAAGTGCCTAAGAATGTTTCAGTTAGGTCTTTAATTCCAGAGGTGAGAGCCATATAATGGCTGCTGGTGGTGAAACACTGAGTGTTGTGGCACTTGTTTTTTAATGGATTCTTTGTGAAATTCGGAAGTTATGTGCTATGTTCTACACACAGTGAAAATGCCAAGATCTACAAGCCTTAGCAATTTCGCCTGTGAGATATTAGGGAATACCAAATTAAATCTTGCAATTTCTGATGATTTCAGGATTAATCTCAGTTCCGTAATCATAACTGCAGTTTTCATGTTAAGCAACAGCACTCTTAAAAATGAAGAAATTTACAAGGATTGAATGTTTACATTCAAAATACAGCTGGATGAAAAGGAGATACAGTTTCCTGCTTTCACACAGTGCTAATCAACAATACCTTATGCATGAAGATTGGATGCATTATGGCTCAGAGTATTCATTTAGAAATTTTAGCCAACATGTTCCCACAGTGAAAGCCATAAGTTTCGTCTTTTATCTCAACCTAGTGCACAGGAAAAATTTGAAGAGGGATTGCTAATGAGTGTCCATTGCAGAACTTGCTTCATGTAGCCAGAGGGAAATGATTAATTTTGTCTTGAACTTTAGCCTCTGAAGGAGTTATGCCTAACTGTACACCAAAGAGAAAGACCTTCCTCTCCTTTGGCTTTACAACTTCAAACTTTTCTTAGTTGTAGGTGGCTAAACCCTTTCAATCACAAGCTGACTAAGTATCAAACTTCAAACTGCAGAAGAAAAAAGTGTTTGAAAGGAAGAGTACCACAGCCAGAAGAAGATTACCATTTCCTTCTCTCTTGCCTATTACCCTGCTCATGCAAAAGGTTAGAGAAAAGGGCATTTGTTCAGGATTTGGGGCATTCAAGTTCAGTTCTATCCCATGTCTGAGACAGCTACCTCTTGCATTTTATTTTTTCTACTTTAAATAGAATTTTCCATAAAAATATTAAACATCACTGAAACAGGAACTAGCTCTGAAGGCTTTCTTCTGCCACTGAGTGCCCCAGTGCCTGATCTCCAGAACTGCCTGCACTCTCCTTCCCTCCCTTTCTCCCTCTTTGCCTCTGTTCACTGCTTCCATGTGAAGTGGAACAGGATCAGTAGGAGGAAACTGCAAGTGTTTTTACCCTGACATGGTCTAATGCCTTAGACCGTGCTCTGCTGACACACACTAGAGTTTAGATCTTCCTCTGGCAGAAGACGCTATTGAATTGACACTCTCAAATGTGTCTCAAGTTCAGCTCACACTCTCCAGCTGATGAACGACTGCATGGAAAAAGGTTGCAATGTCTGCCACATGTCCTTCTTTGGCAGTTGCTATATTTTTTGAGAAATTTTATTTGTTAGGTCACTTCAGAGCACATCAACTGAATCATGGATTTTAGGCATGGAGCACTTGATGATCTGATGGATTCTAGAACTAAACCATGTGTTAGCAGAAGTTCTCATGATGATGGTCAAATGACAAACCTGTAATGTTTAATGTGGACAACAGAGTACCTTACTGCTCAGAATGCCTTCAGCCCCTGAGTCCTCCAAAGAATTAGGTAGGGTAAGGTGCTTAAACGCTTTCTGGACCTAATCTCCAAACTCTAGGTTTGAATGAGCAGTGGAGATTTAAGTTTTGACAGTTCTTGACTCAGGAGAGAAATTAAATGTTTATATATTGATTGCTGATCTATCACTAATCACAAAAAGTCAATGATCAACATGTACTTAGAATAATTCCATGTGCTCTGTCTTCCTTCTTTAATTTTTTTAAATAATTTCATGGACTGTAGACTAGTTATTAAGAAAGCAAAATTCAAAGGATTAGATTATACTTCATATTTGCTTTGGGTAAAATGATTTGTCAGAGGCTTGTCATAATATCTTGGGCTCTGGAATTAATTATTTGATTAATACGTTCCTCCACTAGTTGGAAAACATTTAAGTTAAAGCATGTGTTAAAAGTGAAACAGGCCCCCAGAACGGAGATTTCTCTTCCTCCATATTTATCCCATACTTCAATTCTCAGACTGAGGAAGGGCTAATAGCTCAACACCCATTCAGCAGTTGAGAATTCAGTAAGATGAGGGGAATAAGGGAGATTTTATTTTACTTTTCAAATTTCTTGCACTGGAAAAAAAAAAAAAAAAGAGCTTTGAGGTGATGAAAATGTTTATAACCTGTTTTTCTCATACTATGCTCTTTGTAAAGATGGAATGAAACAAAATATTTTTTGCAGATATAGTCTTCACAAATGATATTCAGGAGTGGAATAAGTGTTTAGCTAAAGAAGATATTGGAAATAAGGAAGTAGATTTATTTATTTATTTCATTAAAGGGTCTGCATTTTAACAGTAGTTAAAGAGGTAAATTTCCTACTCTGAGGCTTATTGTTTTGTTAAGGAACAGCTATTTAAACTATATGGAAATGAAATGTATTAAGTTGAAATATGGAAAAGGAAATTTTACTGAATACCTAATATACATGTTACATTCAGACACTGTCCTATAAGGCAAAACTGTGTTAACAGAACATCTGTTTGAAATATTTTTATGTATCTTGTGCATGCATACTCAGTAGCTGGCAGATAAATAATTGTAGAGACAAGGTGAATTTTTCAGTGAGTCATTGCAGCTTGATAAGTCATTTTAATTATTATGCAATCCATATTTAAAAGACAGTAATTTATTATGAGCTCCAGGCTGAGACAAAGCAAACTTACAGGACTGACATGGCTGTGCCAAAGGAATGAATCTGCTTCTAGGCATTGCAACTAGACATTTCTTACAGATGTGGTTCTTTTTTTCTTTTTCTTTTTCTTTTTCTTTTTCTTTTTTTTTTTTTTTGATTCCTTCCTTCCTTCCTTCCTTCCTTCCTTCCTTTCTTTCTTTTTTTCCTTTTCCTCTATTTTCCTCTCTAGAGGTCCTTCTGTAGTGCCATGGTAGAGGAGCTAAGGATGTCTCTGAAGTGTCAGCGTCGATTAAAACACAAGCCACAGGCCCCCGTTATTGTGAAAACAGAAGAGGTTATCAACATGCACACATTTAATGACAGAAGGTTGCCAGGTAAAGAAACCATGGCATAGAGCTGGGAAGCCAAATACCCCGAGCACAAACTGATGTCTTTTTTCCAAACAACCTTGCGAGAATGTTTCCTGTGGAAATATGCAACCTGTGCAAAATAAAATGAGTTACCTCATACCGCTGTGTCTATGAACTAGAGACTCTGTGATCTCAGCAGTTGCAATGGCCAGACTCGAATCACAAGCATCATGGATCAACCAAGTTATGCGGGGTTACACTGTTCGTCATGGGTTTCCACCATTCTGAATGAATGAATGTTCCATGTGAGTTTTGTGGCTGGTTTCAAATGCAGTCTCAGTGAGAAATTACAGGTTCCTTTTAAAGTTCAACGGTTGCCAGGTAATGGAGAATAAATATCTGAAATGCTACTAACTGCAGAAGAGGTCTAGTAAAAGTAATATCTCAGAACTGTAGTGGAACAAGAAACTATACTTTCTTCTGAACTTCCAAGCATAGAAGAGTAGGTAACTGTAACTGCCATCTGGACGGGCGATATGAGCCTACTGGATGGGAGAAACGTTAAAGCAAAGAAACATGAATCCCATGAACAGAAGGATAAATATGGGAATGCTCACCTGCTTTCTGGACTGTGTCACTGAACTAAGTAAATAAATAATAATTAAAAAACAAAAACAAAAAACAAACAAACAAAAAAGCCAACAACTCTGATTCACCTGGGCTGGAACTGTGATCTAAAAAAAACAAACAAACAAAAAAACACCAACAAAAATAATCCATAATTTTGACCCAGTTTTTAGATGAATAAAAGTTTTCTGAGTACAAAGGAATGTATCTTACAATCTTTAGATAAAAGCAATTACTTTTTTTTCTTTAACTATGAAGGGGGGGCGGGAGGGTGAGGAGGAGTGTATTTCACGCATACAGGGCTCACATTTTAGTCTGAATGGGTTTTGAAGCCCTTGTTCCTGCTACTAATTGAACTCAATGGAGCCTGTGCAATTCTCGCTAATGTTGGAAGTAGGATGGGTCACCTAAGAGAAGTGAATGTGGAGAACTTTAAGGAGGACTGCATTTTTCAATACAGTCACAGTACTAAATGAACAAAATTCTTGAGCAGTTTTTTTTTTTTTCAAAAAAAAAAATGTTCAGGTTTATTTGTGGAAATGCAAGATTTCTATGAAAATAGTTTTTGTATGGAAATTTTTGTAATACTTTTTATCAACGAAATAAGGACATGTGTTTCTGTCAGGGGTGTGATGCCAAGCATGAATGGTAGTGCGTGTGCACCACCAACGTTTGGTGAAAACTATTTTTATCAAGAAAAAGGAAACTTAGAAGAGTCATATTTTCAAGTTAGATAATATAAAAACTAGGTGCACTACCACCACTGCTTACCATGCTACACCCCTGGTTTCCACTAGGCTGATAACATGCTGTCATGAACGATTGTGTGTAAACGGTAAAAGACACAGACCTCTTGACCACATTGTGATAACAGTTAAAGTGCACTGAGTTTGTTGTTTGAATCCAATGCACAAAATTAAAAAAAAAAAAAAAAAAAAAAGGAAAAGCATTAAAATTATGTCAGTTTTGGTTGTTTTGGTTTTGCTGTGTGATTTGAGCAACATATGTACAGTACTTTCTGTCAGTACTGGTACTTATAACAGCCTCAGCTTAATGTCCTGTCCTTCTGATTCTTGCCACTAAACATGTGGCCATAAAGTTTGCTGGGTTTTCTGAGGGAAACCCATACATTATGACAAGTTTTTGCAGGATCTGGCTCTTAGTTGCTACAAAGTTAATTTTTATGTCCTGCTTGTGGTGAGTTCCTGGACATAACAGTTTGAAACAGTTTGATTCAGCATCCTGCCCTACAGATACTGAATCTTGTACCTCCATCTACTGTAAATTTATTTGTATCTCAACAAAAAAAGTGTATATGATGGCTATGTAGGTATGTTATGTCAAACAAAAAAGATTATCAAGATGGTCTTTATACGGAAATAAATAATTTGGCTATTTAAAAAAAAAAAAAAACAAAACAAAACAACTTACAATTATAAATAATCTGTCATTGGTGAGTAATGAGGTCATTTGTTTGCTGGGGCTTAATTTAATCTTCTCATCATCTTTCTAGGACAGGAGTATAAGATATATAACCCAAATTTTAGAAACTATATAATGAAATTTGGGGGGAAGGAGGGAGGTTTGTGTCTACTACCCAGTTCTCATAAATCTTCATAGAGACTGAGCTGGCCATTTCCATTGTGAACAGGGACTGAGAAAGCAAAATCTCTGATGTTTGTGAGAGTTTCATCCCCATTTATGTGATAACAAAGAACAAGTTATCTTTGTCTGAAGTAAAAACAAGATAAAAATACCTTCAGCAAAGATTCTGAAAATTAGTATGCTTACGTAATGCATATTTAAGTTTAAGTTAATTCTTTAGAATACAAAGGGGGAAAAAAGTAATTGTCATACAACGTAATGAAAACTCCTAATTATGATGGTTTGGAATGGAAAAAAAAAAAGGCTATTGAGTTTGTTTGATGATTTACAATAAAATTTGTAAAATCATGAAATAAAATGCTGTATTATATTCAAACTTTTTTTTTTTTCCCTCCATTAAAAGTGTTGAAATAAGCAGGATTTCTATTCTCCACTTGATGTACATGGCTAATTCTCATTAACCTTTATGTGAGACAAAGTAAATATGGATGTAGAGTATGTCCCAAATATTTCAATGGGTAAGAATCCTTAAAAGAACATGAGTCCTAACACGGAAGTAGTGTGGTTTAATTAGGATTTCAGTGAGAATTTCAGCCTTCCATTATTAAAGCAAACATACAAAGTAACTACAAATTTGTATTTAAAATCCAGACTAGAAATGCATGGCTCCAAAGATTCATAGTAGGATAATAGCATTTCTTAAAAATATATGCTAATTCAAACTGTTACTTTTTTTTGGTACATTAATAATTATTTATGCATTTTTCACATAGATATAAGATACTTAAAGAGAAAAAAAATAACAAACATTTGAACCCCAAAGTAATAGAAAACACTTCTAGTACTTTTTTACTCCAAAAGGTTCAATGGTTCATTTTTCCTTCACTGTTTTGATGGAAATCATCTGTTCTGAAGAAAACTTCCTCATTTTGGAAGACTTCTGAATGCTCATATAGTACAAATTTCTACAGTGACATTAAAGTCAATGGAACTACACCAACTTAAATCAAGTAAGTATCTGCCACCCCTGAAGATTCAGAATCTATCTGTACATAACTGTTTTACATGGTTTCACATACTAGATCAATTAGTCTGTTGATTTCTAAGGACAGGATGATCGGTGCTTCTCTGACTGACCTTGAATGTCACTCTAAAGAAGATTTTTAAAGCAGCTATATCTCAATTTTATGGTGGTACCTGGTAGATGACGATTGGAGGTAAAAACACTGAAAGGAGAGCTTTATTTAAACAAACAAACAAACAAACAAACAAAAAAACACACACAAAAAAAATTTAAAGATTCTCTAGACACGCAATTTAGATTTCAGGTTGCCTCAGCATGGTTATATAGAAATAGATAGCTATATGGATATTATAGAAGAAATCACCCATACACACACACTCACACACACACACACACACACACACAAAAAAAAAACACTATCTTTTTGATTAATGCCATTTGTGAAGGAAGACTAGTAGAGAAAATTCCGGGCCAAACACTTGGATGCCTTCAACAGAAATGTGGTGCTTTATAGTAGATGGGGATTTGGCCTATTATAGACATCAGCAGGCTATTTTCACAGTATTCTTCTATTACCTAAACACAAATATGAGCATATCCAGGGAATATCTGGCAGTTTTTTGTGTGAGATATTACTTTTTGAAGTTTCTATCTTAATTTTAAGCTGAAGAATTCAGTATAGGTTTGAAAGAACTTTTTTTTTTTTTAATGTTTATATTAATTGAGACTCTGTGCATTAGTCCTTCCTGCCTTCATCCATACTCTAACCCCTCAAAAAAAACCCACATGAAATAGCATTCTTCTATTACACTATTTAGTTAACATTTCAGAGTGGAAATAACATAATTTACAAAGGGAAAAACAAAACAAAACAAAACAAAAAAACAACCACCACCAAAACTTAAACCCTCAAAGTGAAAAAGAAATGTCATGTTATATTACAAAATGACAATGTTTTCAGTGGAAAGGTGTCATGAGCAGAGAAAATGGCACACAAAAGAAGTAAAAGATAATGCTATAAAATAATTTTTGTATTATTATTATGGTAAGGATATTAGAAAAATATTTCAACTACTTTAGACACAACTTAACTTAGTCTCCAAATACACTGAAGTCTTCAAATACATCAAGAGTCACAAAACATAATGATTGAAATGTTGGCCCCTTTGAAAGCAGTAACAAAACTCCTATTTCAGAGGAGTCAAGATTTCGTCCAATACATCAGCAAAGGCTGTATTCAGACAATTGTGTACTGATAAAATATTAAAACTAAAATAAGATACCAACCTGTGTTTAGGTGTGCAGGAGCATTTGTACTTTTTGTCATATTTTCAAGGGTGTAAAGGAAAAGGAAAAGTGGCTAAGGTTGACTTGTTTGACATCCAAGATCATTGCTTTCCAACCTCAGGCATGTTGGTGTCCTTTTCCTTTCAAACTTATTTTCAAAACCTTTTTCTTATGTATTCCCTATAATATATAGTCCTAATTAAAAATAATGTTACTCAAGCACCTCATCTCCCCAGTTTACTTCCACCAAGACAAACACACTAGCTTTTCATGTGACTGTAATCTACTGTCCGTCTCTTCATTTACTACCCCTCTCCCTCTGTCCTCTGCCTGTTATCTTCTCCTGTTGTTCTGCTTGCCTAGACTGTAAGCTCTTAGGGGGCAGGGAATCTGTCTTTGACTTGGTCTATGTAGCACCATGAACTATGGAGCTATATAAATAATAAAAAAGTAGATCTTCTTAAATGGTATTTCAAGTGATAGTGATATGATTGACTGCCAGTCTAGTATTATATTGTTTTATCTCATTACCTGAAATCCTAATCACTACAGCATAAACAAACAAAAAAAAATAATTACACTGTCACAGAGGAGCTATCACATGAACCCATCTCACTGGAAATTTCCCTACATGGTCAGGGTATAGGAATATAGAATATCATATTCACACACCTTCTGAAAATGCTTTTATATGAAATCATTTACATTAAAAATGAGACGTGTGTTAAGGCATAAAAAGAAGGGCTGTACACAGTATGAGCTTTGCTAAAGAGAACTTTAAATTGTTCAACTTATGATTAAGTTTGAAAAATTATGATTAAGTAATTTGTTAAGCTGAACAGTAAATACCTTGTCTTCCTTCATCATAGCTGCCCACTTAGTTCAACAAGACTGTTGTTGTCAAACTATGTTAATCCTACTTTATTAATTACCTTATAGACATAATTAGAAAATTTCTATGAAAGATAATTCCAATTAAAACTAAGGGAATACTTCTGTTTCTAGCTAACATCACTGGCTTTCTATGACTGATGGAATGACTATATAATGGGAATTTGAGAAAAATGCTCAGTGTAGATAAATGAAAGGAAATGATGCATCTGATCTTAAAGCAAAACATAGCAGCTTTATCTTTTACCTTTTTCTTCTTCAAGGAATACTGCTCTAATGATGAACTTTTTTTTTTTTTTTTTTTTTTTTTTTTTTTTTAATTCCTTAAGTGTACAATGGGAATTTTATATGGATAGCTCTTTCAGGAATTTTGAGGGCCAAGGGAATGCCTTTCTTTCCTTTTCATACGTCATATTCATAACTATTTTTCCAGCTACTTAGGATCTCTAGCATGAGATATGACTAATGGAAAAATCTTACAGCTCCTTCTTTGCCATGACCACAGCAGTTTTATGAGAATGAGGTTCATGGGAAATTGCTTGGAAGAAGTAAGAGACTTAGTCCTACATTAAGCTTACCTGAAAGTTTCTGTAAAAACACTAAAGATGGATAAAGGTTTGAGCTGTTCACAATGTTCCTTTGGGTTATATCACCTATCAGAGAACAAATTCATATCAATTGTTAATTTGATTTTGTTTTGAAGGTGCAAATCCGAACCTTTAAATGGATTAATGCCAAAAGTTCTTTGCCCGTCTCCCACAGCTAGCCTGCTGGCTGTTCAGTCCAGGGAGTGGAAAGCAACCTAATGTATTGATGGCATCCATATCCTTCTGGTTTTGCTAACTGCTAAACTTTATCCATGCTGTCTGTGTCATTTAGACAGGTAGATCAAGAAACAACAAAATGTCTAATACGTACATCTGCAAAGCCATTTTGTGTATTAATGTCTGTAATAAAAATACTCATTTTTGTTATGTAAAAATTAGTTGTGGGCTTATCATAAAGGCATCTCTCCTATAATCATAGCTCACAAATCACAGAATTATTGAGAATTATGGAATCATAGAATGGCTTGGGTTAGAAGGAACCTTAAAAATCATCTAGTTCCAATGCCTCTGTCATGGGCAGGGATGCCACCCACTAGACCAGGTTGCCCAGGGCCAATCCAACCTGATCTTAAACACCCTGAAGGATGGGACATCCAAAATTTCTTTAGGCAACCTGTTCCAATGCCTCACCACTCACTGAGTGAAGAATTTCCTCCTAACATCGAACCTAAATCTCCCCTCTTTTAGTTTAAAAGCATTATCCTTTGTCCTATCACTATCTGCCCAAGTAAAAAGTCACTCTCCATATTTTTTATAAACTCCCTTTAAGTACTGAAAAGCTGCAGGGAGTTCTCCCTGAAGCTTCTCTTCTTCAGTCTGAGAAAGACTCATAGAATCAGAGAACGGTTTAGGTTGGAAGAGACCTTAAAGATCATCTAATTCCAACCTCCCTGCCATGGTCAGCGACACCGTCCACTAGATCAGATTGCTCAAAGTCCCATCCAACCTGGCCTTAAACACTTCTAGGGATAGGGAATCCACAGCTTTTCAGGGTAACCTGTTCCTGTGCCTCACCACTCTCTGAGCGAAGAATTTCTTCCTAATATGTAACCTAAATTTAACATTTTTTTTTTTTTTGGCTTAAAACCATTACTCCTTCTCTTATCACTATGCTCCCTGACAAAGGGTCCCTCCTCAGCTTCCCTGTAGTCCCCTTTAGGTACTAGGAAGATTGCAGTATGGTTTCCTCAGAGCCTTCTCTTCTTCAGGCTGAACAACCCCAACTCCCTCAGCCTGTCTTCATAGGAGAGGTGCTCCAGCCCTTTGATCATCCTCGTGGCCCTCCTCTAGACTTGTTCTAATAGGTCCATGTCCTTCTTGTGCTGGGGGTCCCAGAGATGAATGCAGTACTCCAGGTGGGGTCTCACAAGAGCAGAGCAGAGGGGGACAATCACCTCCCTTGACCTGCTGACCACACTTTTGATGCAGCCTTTTGATATACATTCTTTTGATATGGTTGCTTTTAATATGGTTATCTTTTGATGCATTCTTTTGATATGGTTGGCTTTCTGGACTGCAAGTGCACATTGCTGGCTCATGTGAAGCTTCTCATCAACCAATACCCTCAGGCTATACCCCCAATACCTCCTCAGGGTTGCTCACAATGAATTCTCTGCCCAGGCTGTATTTGTGCTTGGGATTGCCCCAATCCAGATGCAGCACCTTGCACTTGGCCTTGCTGACCTTCATGAGGTTCACACAGGCCCACCTCTCAAGCCTGTCAAGGTCTTCTCTCTGGATGGCATCTCTTCCCTCCAGCATGTCGACTATGCCACATAGCTTGGTGTCATTGGCAAACTTGTTGAAGTTGTACATAGTCTCACTGTACATGTTACCAACAAAGACCTTTAACAGTGCTGGTCCCAATACTGGCCCCTGAGGAACACCACTCTTTACTGATCTCCACTTGGACACTGAGCCACTGACTGCAACTTTTTGAATATGACCATCCAGCCAATTCCTTACCCACCAAGTGGTCCATCCATCAAATTATTTTCTCGCTCCAATTTAGAGACAAGGATGTCTTTTAGGACACTGTTAAATGCTTTGCACAAGTCCAGGTAGGTGATGTCAATTGCTCTTCCCCTATCCACCAATGCTGTAACCCTATTGCAGAAGGCCACCAAATTTGTCAGGCGCAATCTGCCCTTAGTACAGTCATGTTGGCTATCACCAGTCACCTCTTTTTTTCCATGTAGCTTAACATAGTTTCCAGGTACATCTGCTCCATGATCTTGCCGGACACAAAGGTGAGAGTGACTGGCCTGGAGTTCCCTGAGTCTTCATTTTCCCCCTTTTTAATAATGGGGGTTATGTTTAGCCCCTTCTAGTCAGGGGGAACATCACCAGACTGCCATGACTTCTCAAATATGATGGATAGTAGCTTAACAACTACATCTGTCATTTTCCTCAGCACCCATGGATGTATCTCTTCAAGTCCTATGGATGTGTGCATCTTTAGGTTCCTAAGCTTGTCTTGAACCTGATCTTCTCCTACAGTGGGCAGTTCATCATTCTCCCAGTCTCTGCCATTGTCTTCTGTGGCTTGGGCTTTGTGGCTAGAACACCTGCCAGTGAAGACTGAAGGCAAAAAAGTACGGATATGTTGGACCAGATGGTCTTGAAAGTCTTTTTCAACCTTAATGATTCTATGATTCTATGAAAAAAGTCATTGAGTACCTCCACCTTCTCAATATTCTTGCTCCATGTGATCCTTGAATGTTAACCAGCTTTCTTGGACTCCTCTTCCCTCCAGGGCTTTCTCCTATGGTTCTCTACCAAGCAGATCCCTGAAGAGGCCAAAGTTTGCTCTCGAAGTCCAGGGCAGAAACCTTGCTGTGCTCCCTCCTCACTGCCCTCTGGGTTCAGTTGTCACTGCAACCAAGGCTGTCCTTGAGTTTCACATTCCCTGCAAGCTCCTCCTTGTTGGTGTGAATGAGGTCCAACATGGCACCTCTTCTCATTGGCTTCTCTATCACTTGCAGAAGGAAGTTATCATTAATGCATTTCAGGAACTTTCTGGATTGCCTATGCCTTACTGTGTTGTAACTCCAACAGAGAGCGGGGTGGTGGAAGCCCTCCATGAGGACTGGGGCTTGTGAACATGAGGCTGCTTCTATCTGCCTATATAGGGCCTGACACACATCTCCAGCTCTCTCAGCCCTTCTTCATAGGAGAGGTGTTCTAGCCTTCTGCTAATCCTTGTGGACCTCCTCTGGACCCACTCTAACAGATCCACATCTCTTTTGTGCTGGGGCCCCCAGACCCAGATGCAGTACTCCAAGTGGGGCCTCATGAGGGCAGAGTAGAGGGGGACAATCACCTCCCTTAACCCGTTGGCCATTCCTCTTTTGATGCAGCCCAGGATGCAGTTGGCCTTCTGGGCTTCAAGCATGCGCTGATGGATCAAGCCAAGCTTTTTTTTCCACCAGAACACACAAGTCATTCACTGCTGGGCTGTTCTCAATGAGTTCTTCTCCCAGTCTGTACTCATGTCTAGGATTACCTCAAACCAGGTGCAGCGCCTTGCACTTAGAACCTCATTAGGTTCACATGGTCCCACTTCTTAAGTTTGTCCAGGTCCCTTGGAATGGAATCCCTTGACTGAACCACTCAGCTTGGTGTCATCTACAAACTTGCAGAGGTTGCATTCAATCCCACTGTCTATTTCATTGATAATGATATTAAACAGTACCTGTCCCAAGACAGACCCCTGAGGGACACCACTCATCACTGGCCTTCACCTGGACATAGAGCCATTGATCACAATTTTCTGGGTGTAGCCATTGAGCCCATTCATTATCCACTGAATGGGCCATCCTCCAAATCCATCTCTCTCCAATTTAGAGATCAGGTTGTAGTGCAGGACTGTGTAAAAAGCCTTACAGAAGTCTAAGTAGATAACATTGGAAGGTCTTCACTCGTTGATTGATGCAATCACTCCATCACAGAAGGCCACCAGATGTCAGTCAGGAATAACTTGCCCTTTGTGAAGCTCCTTTGTGATCGCCTCCTTCTCTTGCATGTGCCTCAACCTTGCTTCCAGGAGCATCTGTTCCATGATCTTTCCAGGAACAGAGGTGAGGCTCACTGGTCTGTAGTTCCTGAGGTCTTCCTTTCTACCCTTTTTAAAAATAGGAGTGATGTTTCCCTTTTCCTAGTCACCAGGGACTTCACCTGACTACCAAGACTTTTCAAATATGATGGAGAGAGGCTTGGCAACTACATCAGCCAGGTCCTTCAGGACCCTGGGATGCATGTCATCAGGCGCCACAGACTTGTAGTTGTTAAGTTGCATCAGGAGGTCCCAAACTTGCTCTTCAGTTACAGTGGGAGGGACTCTGCTCCCTCAGTCTCCTCCTAGAGGTTCAGAGACTTGAGACATGTGGTAAGCCTGACTACCAGTGAAGACCGAGGCAAAGAAGTTAAGTATCTCTGTCTTCCGCTCATCTGTTGTTACCTGCCATTTTTATTTATTTATTTACTTATTTTGTCTTCTTTCTTCCTTCTGTACATAGGTTATTGTTATAGGAATCCCTGGTCTATCAATCACATTCTAGAAAACACCTGTGAAGCACAGGAACCTTTTGTTTGTTTGTTTGTTTGTTTTTTGTCATTTTGTTACTTGTTCTCTACTTGTTTTGTCTTTTCTCCAGGTCACTGAGTTTCTCTTTTTGGTTTTGTTTTTAACTGCTCTGTGCATGTAGAGCGCTCATGAATATGGATTGTTAGCAAAATGCAAACACTATGCAGCATGAATAACAAAAGGTAAGTGGCTTCTTGGAATGTTATTAATCCTGTCTACAAGATATTCTGGTTCAAGAAGGTTATATGATGACATCTGCTTTTTCCTGTAAAATGTGACAACTTGACTTAAGAACCTGTTTCCAGGACACCAGCTGTTCAGCTCTCATTAATATGTTTGGACTATCCATCATACTAAAAATCTGCACTATCAGCATGATTTTCACAAGACCAAATTTGGTTATGTTATATATCAGCAGGATGTCTTTTATGTCTTTTGTTATTTACACGACAAACTTAATAAATACAGAGACGCTGGGATTTTGGTATGCCTACACACCTAGCCTACAGGACTTCCAGGGTTTCTGTGGAAGCTGGTGAAAAATGCTAGCAATATCATAAATCAATTACCTGTTCTTCCACTCCTACTCTAAAAAACAACCTCCTGAAGTTACTGTTACATTTTGAATGGGAGGTACAACTAAGTATGGTCTTTATTACAGATTATCCATGGATGAACAGATTCAACACGGACCAGCAATTCTGGTTCTAGGGTATAATCGAATGACCAATTTTCCATCTGTTTATTTGGACGTTGGGATCTTAATGCATTATAATTAATATTGACATCTTTGACACTAAGAATTGAAGTGTGATCATTGCTCGAGTGTCCTAAATTGTACAGATTTTAACCAGGTTTATTCTTCTCATTTGTTGGGAAAAGGTTATGAGAGTTAGATAATTGATCCTGAGCCCAGTGAGCTCAGCACCCCATTGGTGGCACAAATTAATTTTTAAAAACTCTCAGAATGTTGTTCCTGGTTAGACACTTTTCATTACAAATCATTATGAAGGTGAGTGTGTTAAAAATCTATACAGCACCTTGCCCAACATAAATGAAATTAATAGGAATTTTTATATAATGTTTGCACTTGTAAATTGCAGGAATTGTTGTTCCACACTTGTCTGCATTCCTCAAGGCTCACTTATACATCATATGTTTTCTTTTTTTTAATGAACTAAATACAGTGAGGTACTGATTGTTACATGAAGCCTTCTTTCTTGGTCTCCTAGGCAGATCAATTTTACAATTTTGCTGTCTCTTTTTAAAGTGACAAATAACTTTGTAAAGATAAGCATTACTGGCCATATAAGCAAACGTAGCTTAAATTATTTATTTAAAAATATGTCAGGTGATGGATCTAAAATTAAAAATATGGCATGAAAATGTAATTATTGATTAATCCATTGAAGAGACATTGTTAAGGCATTCATTAAAATTCTCTGTAAAAAAAGGCAAATAAAATTACCTATTCCTGACTGAAACATGTTCTAGTGTTTCATTAGCATTCTTTAATCCTACTCGTAAACTTGTACCAATCTCTTTAAATCTGTCAGATAACCAGTGAATTGTTGATAAGAGATTTCATCCTTTAATGTTCTTAAATTTTCTTTTCAATAATCTAGATGATTCATAATTACAATTTACCCACTTTTGTCTGCCACATTAATTACAAATCCTTGCAGTAGTTCAGGTTCTTTAAAGACTTTCTCTCAGGCAACTAAGTCATAGATAATTTTTGCTGTAATTTTGAAATAATGGATATTATTTCATCTGATATAATGGAAATATTTCTGAAATTATAGCTATATTTGTTAATATTTTCAAAGATATAACCAATGTTTTACCAAACAATTGTAAACAAAATTCTTCATTTAACTTTCCTTTTAATAGTTTTACTTAGTATATATTTCCAGTGGAGATCTTTATTACAGTATTTGATTTTCTAAAAAGCATTGATATTTACATGCCCATAATCACCTCAAAGAGTATTGCTTTCCCATTTACAGAATGGAATAAGCAGCACAATGAAAAGTGAGTTGCTTAAGTTAGATAGAAATCCCGTGTCTGCGGAGTCCTAACTCCTTAATTAATGAGGGTAGGTTGTGGCTGCATGACCATTTGAATCCAGCATAAATCCAGGTTGCTTCCAAAAGGAGACATTCTCTTCTGTCACCATTTTCTAGTCTACTAAGCACTTTCCTTCCTTTGAGTCATCACATCTGAACCAGCCCCTGCGTGGCTGGCTGGGGTTCACATTTGGCTGCTGACAAGCCCACTTACAGGCAGCTGCTCTGGGCAGGGGGCTTCTGCACAGGGTGAACTCCCAGCACTTCTGCTGCTGAGGACCCAGAGCTGCTTAGTATGCTTCCCCTGCCAGCAAAGGTGTCAGGTGCTCCAGGTAGCCAAGCCCTAGGTTTTTGCTCGACTCAGCAGAAGAACACAATTCTGACTCTGACTTGTTTGCAGATGGAGGCTGCAAATAAAGCAAGGAGACTGCAGCGCAGCATAGGGCATCCCATCACATATGCTCAGTCTGGGGACAAAAAAAGGAAGCTAAAAACATCAATGCTTTGTAACGGTTCAAGACAGGATTATCTTTCTCTGTGCTGTTTTACATATAATGATATTTTCCAAAATAATCATCAGCTCTTCTTAATTTAATTCCTATTTTGTGTAGTGGAAAATGGATATCCACATGTACAAATAATGAACATTCCAGTGAAAAAGAAAAAAGAAAGTCTATACAGTGGCCAAAAGAAGTGAGTTGTTAAATTGCTTGATATAGCTGTTTTTCAGATAATGTTTTATCTTTTTATAATGTTGTCATTTCAACTCTCTTTTTCTCTGATATTTATTCTTCATCCTTACTTTGTTGTTGTAAGAGATAAGAGAACTGTGGAAATCTCTTTTTTATTTCATAACCATCTTTCCTTGTGCTCTTCAGATTCTTCTGTCCAGACTCTTTGGGACAGAAAAGTAGCAATATATATTTTTCTTCAGAACAAACCTGGTGCCCTTTTCAAGTTTATATTGTTTTGCCTACAATTATTCTCCTGGCTAGAATAACACTTCTGTACATTAACATAGAAGATTTAGCTTTTAGAAGACATATCTCAGTTAAAACATAACAACATTACATTTATTTTTTCTAGATAGAAAAAAGTGTCAGTTTTGAAAAAAACAAACAAGCAAACAAAACAGAACAAAAAACAACCAACCAAGCAACCAAGAAAAAAAAAAAAAAGACAATGTCGTGTCACCTTCTGCAGTTGAACAGAAACATAAAATTAAAAAATATTTTGCAGTTGTCCTTATGACAAGGTGGGACTTACTCCGTGGTTTGTTTGTGTACACAGAAAAAATGAAGAGTGTTAGAACCAGACTGCAACTCTGATAAGACATGGCTCTGTTCAGTGGAGAAATCTCCAGGAAACACATAATCAGCGAAACCAATTCTACTTGAATTGTAGACCCCAAACAAATATGCGTTAGATCCCAACAAAATTTTTGTTCACTCCACCCAAATCAATCACATAGCTTTCTATTACAGAAATAATGATGATTCAGCTCACACCAAAGCCTGATTTAATCCCTTATGGTCCCAATGCTCTTGTTTTATAAACCAAGCTTTGTTCTGAACACAGTTTATCTGTAATCAAGATTCGGGAACATCATCCCCTTGTATTCCAACAGTTGCTGAACATCCCCATGTCCAGAAAGAATATTAGCCCTTTGCAAATCCTGCTCTAGTTATTCTGGAGTGGACAAAAGAGCCCTACTGCAATTTTTTCACAGAGCATGGGCTAGAGGAAGTCTGCAGATAGACTTCTGCAAAAGTTCTGCATTTGGGAAATGAGCCAAAGATGTCTTTTGTGGCTGCCAGGACATGGGAGATCTCTACAGAAGCATCCAGAGCCTCTTCCCACTTCTGAGCTTATGGGGAAGGACCTGAAAGTGCATTTGCCTTGTCACAACATTTCTTATTACTTCATCTTAGCTTCATCTGAAAAATTCATCATGAACTTGATCTTAGAGTGGAAGCAAAGCTGCTTTCCCAGTAATAAGGGGAAGAGAGAGGTTCATGAGTCTGTACACAAGCTACAGAAATAATATGCAGAGAAGACTAATGAGTCAGTCCCCACCTCTTTCTTTTCTTTTCTTTTCTTTTCTCTTTTCTTTTCTTTTCTTTTTTCTTTTCTTTTCTTTTCTTTTTTCTTTTCTTTTCTTTTCTTTTCTTTTCTTTTCTTTTCTTTTCTTTTCTTTTATTTTCTTTTCTTTTCTTTTTCTCTTATCTTCTCTTCTCTTCTCTTCTCTTCTCTTCTCTTCTCTTCTCTTCTTCTTCTTTTCTCTTTTCTTCTTTCTTTTTTTCTCTTCTTTTCTCTTTTCTTTTCTTTTCTTTTCTTTTCTTTTCTTTTCTTTTCTTTTATTTTCTTTTCTTTTCTTTTCTTTTATTTTCTTTTCTTTTTTCTTTTCTTTTCTTTTTTTCTTTTCTTTTTTCTTTTCTTTTTTCTTTCTTTTCTTTCTCTTCTTTTCTCTTCTTTTCTCTTCTTTTCTCTTCTTTTCTCCTTTTCCTTCCCTTCCCTTCCCTTCCCTTCCCTTCCCTTCCCTTCCCTTCCTTCCCTTCCCTTCCCTTCCCTTCCCTTCCCTTCCCCTTCCCTTCCCTTCCCTTCTCCTTCCCTTCCCTTCCCTTTTCCCTTCCCCTTCCCTTCCCTTTCCCTTTCCTTCCCTTCCTTCTTCCCTTCCCTTTCCCTTTCCCTTTCCCTTTCCTTCCCTTCCCTTCCCTTCCCTTCCCTTCCCTTCCCTTCCCTTCCCTTTCCCTTCCCTTCCCTTCCCTTCCCTTCCCTTCCTTCCCCTTCCCTTCCCTTCCCTTCCCTTCCCTTCCCTTTCCCTTCCCTTCCCTTCCCTCCCTTTCCCTTCCCTTCCCTTCCCTTCCCCTTCCCTTTCCCTTTCCCTTCCCTTCCCTTCCCTTCCCTCCCCTCCCCTCCCCTCCCCTTCCCCCTCCCCTTTTCCCTTCCCCTTTCCCCCTCCCCTTCCCTTCCCCTTTTCCCTTCCCCTTTCCCCCTTCCCCTTCTCCCCTTCCCTTTCCCCTTCCCCTTCCCCTTCCCCTTCCCCTTCCCCTTCCCCTTCCCCTTCTTCTCCTTCTTTTTTTCTTCAGGAGAATTAGTGATCCTGATATAATTTTTACAATGTTTTGTTCTGTCTTTCTTAATTTCTGCTTGCAGGATGCATTGTGTCATTTGTAGCTTTTCCTCTTTACCTTGGGCAGCTTGTGCTTGCATTACTGTGAAGAACATTATGTTCATGGAACATTTATTTGGTACTGTGAAGAGAGATTTGCTTAGCTGCTGTACAGGGAGGGAGCTAGAAAATGAGAGTAAAAAGAAGAAAGCGTCTAATAATTTGTCTTTGTCTTCATTTTGCTAACTCAGTTTTGCATAATTATAGGCTAGGGAAGGTAATAAGTGAGAAAACATGCCATCAAGGGATTTCCTGTGGAAACGGGTATTATATGGTCAAGGGCCCATGAGTGATCAGATCTGGTTTGGTGCTATTTTCACACTTACTGTCTAAAACTCTGTCCATTTTAGTGGAAGAGCAATCAAGCCACTGATCTGAAGCTGATATTTTTAGAGGAGACTGACTCATGCCTAAATGTTAAAATATGTACCCATATTTTTTCATTCTGTTCATTCTGTTCAGCAAGTCAGGAGCAGTTATTATGTATCCACTTTCTTATAAGAAATTCTGCTGTTGAATAAAGTTGCTTCCTAATCAATGGTCCTGAGTAACTTTTAAAATGTGAACGGAAGATGTGATCTCAGACAGCAGAGAAAGTTAATACTGGAAAGCTAATACATGGGAAGCTTTTATTTTATTTTATTTTATTTTATTTTATTTTATTATTATTTTTTTTTTAATTTACCACAGGAAAACATGCTGAAAGCATTTAAAGACTGATATGAATGATTTGAACGGAACTTGAAAAATGTGTAATCCATCCTCTTTCCCCAAATAGCAAAGGTCAGGAAGGTTTTCTCCTACCAGTTCTACAAAATGGGGAGTATTTCTCAGCCCCATTTTTAACCTTTTGTCACTTCAGATATAGACAGTCCTAAGGATGAGCACTAAGGCTGGAAGCTGCTTTTCTTTTCATTTTTAGCCTTTAGCAACATAATCTGAATTTTGTTATAAAAACAGTGATTTACATACTATACTCTTGGCATTTTATAAGCACAAAACACCCATGGTTGAACTTGTCCTTGACTTTTTGAATTCTCTGAAATATTTCTGGCATATTCCTTTTAAAAAATGAAAGGTTTGAGATCATGTCCATGCCACTTGTTGTGACAAGACACTGTTTTCTTCTATGAAGCTTCCGTTGTTCCAAGGAGACGTGCATAGGGTAATGAAAATGTGCCACCAAAGCTGCAGGTGGCATTCTCAATTTTCTTGGAGAATTGAGTGCAATTTTCTTGCACTGTAATGCAGACAGCTGCTAACTGTAGCAAAATTGCAGTGAACAGCATTTTAATAGCATTAGGAAATTCAACATCCAGTTCTATACAAATACAGATGAGAAACAAAGAGGAACAAAAAAGAAATTAGCCTAGTACTATCTCTGCTAATTCATTGTAAATTGTACTGTAAGCCTTCAGAATAAAACACCACGTAGTAGCAGCTATATTCTCTGAACACATGGCAGAGTAAATTCTGGACATAATCCTTGTCCTTACCTATACTTGCCTCTTCTTTCAGCCTTAGTAGAATTATATCACTGTTACGTGGAACAGCTGCTGCCTCTGCAGACTGGCTATTGTAACCAGCACACAGATGTCCCAAGATCCTCCACTCCCTCTTTGCTTCTTCCAGAATGAATGGGTAGAACAAATTGTCGTCTTTGCTCTCCTAAATTGCTTTCCTGTTCAACTAAGAAAAGTGACGGTCTAACCTTAAATCATCTCCCTGAAAAATATTACTTAACAGAGGCTGATTAAATATGGCATAAAATGAGCTGTGTTCACATTTTAAAGCCAGAACAAAACACTTATTTTATTTTCCTAATTTTACAGGGCTTAAATGCTATTTTATGCAAATGCAAGAGAACAAATGGCTTAACTTTGTCAATCTTTTAATTTACTTGGAATTTGCAGGCTATTTCAGGTGAGCTTTGCAAAAAAAGCTGAGAGAGTAAAGGGAACTCTTAGAACTGACGAGACCATGCTTTGTTTTAGGTTGAGAAAGTGGGCTTGCAGGATCTGATACAAAAGTTTGCACTGAATCAACCTACAGACAGTTTAATTGGGAGAGAGGAATGCAAACTTGGTGAGTGTTTTAGATTATTAGAGCTTAAAAAATATCATTTAAACTATGGACACCCTGACAACACTCCAGTAAACCTCAATACAAACTGTTAGTGAAGGTGCAAATTGAAAATTAAATTGGCAACAATGATTTTAAGAGCTTTGGGATTAATTATTTATGTTGTTGACAGAACTCCAACCCCTGCTATGTCTTTTAGGGAGCATGTATAAGAGATTACATTTTTCCTTACTGCATCCTCCCATTTTCCTGGCCTACCCTTGTCACCAGGGCTTTAAAGAAAAAGAAGTGACAGAACGTACCTAATTCTTTATATCTAGTGCAATATTCCAGTGTGTATTCCAGCGTATGTAAAAGTATCTTTGGAAGAACAATTAACCAGTCAGAGCAAGTTTGCTAAAAGGTTTTATTTACCTTTGTGTGCAGCACGTAAACTCAAGTGTGTAATACCCTGGGTATTTGCAGGAGCCATTTTATAATTATTCCATTTACATTCAATTATGCCTTTTGTGGACTTCACTGAAACAATTACCATAACCCAGAGAACAGCCTTTTAGGTAGCTAAATGAAAAGCATGGTTATTATCATTCACTGTTAACAAAGGTAAGCTGAGAAAACTGCAACAAAAATAAAAGCAACCTGCATTTGTGATTGTGTAGAGGTACTGTATAAAGTCTCCCTTGCATAAAGGTTATTTGTTGACCAAGTTCCAAGTCTTCAGAAAAGGAAGGCAATAAATGACACAGTACATACTTTAAACCTGAGTAGTCTTGTAAATCATACATATACACATCAAAAGATGATTCCATGAGGCAGGCTGGAGTCTTGCAAGGTTTTGTGGCCTTGACACCATGAACCAGTCAGTGACTTTACAGGAGATACTAACTTAAACACACCACTGAACCCAAAAAAAACTGTAAAAATTCAGTCTGGTTAATCTGGGATTAAAAATGCAATGTGTTACACGAGGAATAGCAAAAATGTGACACACTGTGAAATTCTTTCTCCAACTGAAGTTATTGTTATCTGTAGCAAAGAGTTCATTAAAAGATTTGGTTGTTGGGAGCTGCATGTTCTCTCAGGATCAACCACTGGGTTCAATGACCCAGCCTCCAGTTTTGTGTTTTGCTTCAGTGCCTGTAATTCTCAATGAGGCAGTACAGACAGGTAAGCATAAAGGAGATGTTTTAACTCTTGCTGTAGCAGGAACAAAGAAGAAGTAATGCTGTGCATTGGTTAGCCAGCTGTTATAGAATGTTTCCCCTGAGCATTGAAATACAATTGCTTTCAGTAAGGACATACTAAACAAAAGATACAATCTCATGAATAATTTCTTCTAGAGAATATGTTTACTTTTGAACCGTAACACAGAGTGAAAGGTGGACTCTTAGTATTTTTTTCATAGTAACTATGTCTGCATGGCTAATCATGATCATACCAAAAATCACTGGTGGTAGAGACCTATTTTGTACCAGTTGGTGGTCACATAACCCACATAGCATACCACTCCTAAAGCCACAGCATTCCTGAGTCATGGGCTGGGCAGAGAAGGGCTCTCTATTTCTGCAATAACTCTGGCTCTACCTTCTGGCAAAAGAATAACTAAGGTAATCCTTTTATGAGGAAATACGGTATAGCCTAGGGCTATACCAGCTCTGTGAGTCTTCTTGTGATGGAGGTGGGAGAATCCGATGTATGGCCAGTCTGTGACCTTGAATCTCATCCATGGCTGCTCACTGGTTAGAGAAGAAACAGCAGCAAGGTCTATCAGGAGAGGAGGAAAATGATTGTAAAAGTCATCCCTTACCTAAAGGTTAGAAGTACAGTCTTTTATTTTATAGAACATTTACAGAACTCTTTAAAACAATTACAAGTACTCTTGCAGATGAGGAGAAAAAAAATAGAATTTCTATTTAATATATTTGCACCCATGATTTTATGAAAAATCTCTGAAGTGTAAAATGAAAAAGGTCTTAATCTTAGTACTGGGATTTAGTCTGAGATATATTTTAGGAAGTTTTATACATTTTTCCAGTGAGAAAAACACACATTCCAGGCACTGTGATTTGTTATTTTTTGTTAATATTGTGTGGTGGTTTTACTCGGGTGGGCAGCTGAGCTCCACCACAACTGCTCTCTCACTCCCCCTCCTGAAAGAGGAACGGGGAAAAAATACGATGAAAAGGGCTCAAGGATTGAGATAAGGATGAGGAGGTCACACAGTAATTATCGTGACAGGCAAAACAGACTCAGCATAGGGAGATAGTAAGATTTATTGCCACCTGCTCCACCGTGGTCTCCTCCACGGGCTGCAGCATGGAACCCTGCTCCACCGTGGTATTCCATGGGCTGCAGGGGGACATCCTGCTTCACCGTGGTCCTCACCACAGGCCGCAGGGGACTTCTGTTCTGGCACCTGGAGCACCTCTCCCCCTCCTTCTTCACTGACCTTGGCACCTGCAAGGCTGTTCCTCACTCCTCTCACTCTCCCAGCTGCTGTGTGGCGCAGTGTTTTTTTTTTTTGTCCCTGTCTTAAATATGCTCTCACAGAGGCGCAAAACAACATCGCTTATCGGCTTGGCTCTGGTCAGCAGTGGGGCCCTTACCTAACATGGGGCAACTTCTAGATTCTTTTCACAGAAGCCACCCCTATGGCCCCCTGCTACCAAAACCTTGCCACGTAAACCCACTACAGAGACAAAAGAGATGAACATGTTTAAAAACCTGATATTTAATTCTGACATAATCAAAATTATCTGACACCTTTGTGAGAGTTTTTCTCCACATATGTAACAAGTTTAAAGGTCTATAGACATCAGAAATATTACTTGAATACGCTATTTTTTCTAATTTTAAATAAAATAAAATAAAAACAATTTTCTATTGCCTGTGAGAAAGGAGAAGATAAAATCAAATTAAACAAGGCTAATAATAATCTGTAAAGACACAAATTGCTATTATGCTGCAAAATCAATTGCAGTAGCCTGTGTTACCATTCTGAGGATTCGTAGGCATTCAGGTCAAAAGGATTTGACTCATCTGGTAAAGATCTGATTTCAGTGCTTTAAAGACTGTTTGTAAAGCAGAATTATTCCACATCTTCACAAGAGATGATCCAAGTCCTGAATTTCACAGCGCCCAGACACAAGACTGCATAATCATCTTTTCTTTTGTTCTTTCTCTTTCTTCTGGCCCAAGAATCTTTGCTGTTGTTGTTGTTGTTGTTGTTTGTTTGTTTGTTTCTGTAGAGCTTTAGGGGAGTGAAAAAAGGATGATATAAAAGAGGCTGAACGGTGTTGAATTCAAGTGGCACTATCTTTTCTCTCTAGACCTTCACATAGACTAGATCGGGGATTAATGATTTCTTCTCTCTCCTAGAATTCTAAATGAGATTTAGAAACAGAATGCAGTAAGTTGAAGACAGTGTTAAATTTAGACTTCTCCTATGGGACATTTGCATTAGTTGCCTATAATCTGTTTTTTATATATCCTTTGGGGTATGTGGGATCAACATATGATCTCTTTGGTTCTTCCTCTGGGACCAAAGGATTTTCTTCTTAGGGCATTTAGATTATTTTTATTTCCAACTTTTCTATTTTCTTTCTTTCTCTCTCTCTCTCTCTCTCTTTTTTTTTTTTTTTTTTTTCCTGATGCATCAATGATTTTAGCTTGTTCATTGGAAACTCATTTAATTTACTTGGAAAGGACTTTATCCTGGTTTGGAAGTGAAAAATTACTGATCAATCTGCAGCACTACTAATGCAATATATTTTCTTAGGATGGATTCATTTTCATCTAACATTACATCACAGCACTACTGATATCCATATCTGAACTAGTCACCCTACAGTCTTCTGAAAATATTTTTTCCTTTGAAGTATGAAGATTTTAAAGGAACACTAGAATTTCTAGTTTACACAAATCTGTGTACATTGCAAATAGGAACAGATGATCATCAGGGGCTTCTCACACTTCGTGATCCTTCACTTTTCTTGATTCATGTTAAGAGCATATAAGGCATGCTCTTAAACAGAAAACAGGGGATACAAAAAATAATTAAAAAAACCACTCCATTTTCAAGTTAATTGAACATATATGAAAAATTACAGAGAAGAAAAAATGCAATAAATGCAAAAAGCAGGAAGACAATATAGATGAGGATAATTAGCACTTTAAAGAAAAAGGAGTACAGTTCAATTAAAAAGTTAATGTATCTGGCTTTGTATGCAAGATTTTCAAAAATATGTTCAGCATTGCTGAGATGATAAATTTTATTATTTCAGGACTGCTTCAATTTTCTTCAGGATGGAGCACAGTATTCAAATAAATAAAATAAAATACAAACTGTACTGAGACATTCATCAGACCTATATGGATCTCTTGATTAATACTTCTTTTCCTCTTGTGGAAGACAGCAGTTTTAATTATTAACAACATAACAAGATGACTCACCTTATGCCAAGGCTTTACATTTCAACTTACATGAAAGACTTCTCTGCCATTAGTTGTTGGAATGGATTTCAATGAGCAAAGTCAACTGAATTACTAAATTCTTTTGCCAAACACTTCACTCCACTGAGTTTTTTATATGATATTTTCTGTGATTCTGTGATACCTTCATATTTAACTTAAATATTTGATTTTTTTTTTTTTTAAAAAGGGTATTCAAGATTTTGAGGAGTTCAGTATTTTTCACAATCGCGTGAACAAACAAGATTACATCAGGTATAGTAGCTGCTCAACAACATTGGGAATTCTGGTTCTGGAGAAGATTCTAACACAGATTCTGTCATCAAGTGTGCATGATAAGTCACATACCAAACAGATGAATAGTACCCTTTTGAAGAAACCTGGTAGATGCATGGTTGACTGATATCTCCATGATTAAGAATTACTCTGCTGGTTCGGATATTCTCTGACAAAAACAAAACAAAACAAAACAAAACAAAAGAGTTCAAACAAAATTTTGCACAATGCTGTGAATATATTTATAAGTATTATGATTAAACAATTAACATGTATAGCCCTTGAGGATTTTTATTCCTTTTATTAGTAGGGTCTACTGCAGGCTTTATGGATAGAGATTTTGGTTCCAAATCTCCAGGCTAGTTGTATTAAAATGAAACCCTTTGGCCGTGTTCATACTGGTAAATTAAGTAGATGATTTCTGGGCTTACTAGAACATAAAGTTCCCTGGCTCCTAGAAGCCTGTTAGCACTATCCCCAGAAAATCTGTGTCTTGGTTTAGGAGTGAACAGAGGTCCTGGGACAAGGAGGTTTGCATGGGCTACCTTGCTTTAATGGGTAAGAGCTTTCTATGACAGATGGCATTAGTGCCAGAGATCTGTCTCATCATGTGCTCAATTTACCAGTATACAAAGAGCCTTGGAGACTAATTGGGTTAATTAACATGATGTGCAGTTTTGTATTATGCAATATTACTCACTGTGGTGTGGACATGCAATTTAGTGTTGTAATACAGCCATATAAATCTTGAAACAATGTCAGCTCAGAGAAAAATCTACAAAAATGTGGATACTCCTTAACACATACATTGAAGTCTGTTCTTTTAGTTATGGTCTTAACATGGATATTCTTGCACAGAAAGAAAGGTTACAGGCTGTATACTCAGCTTCCTTCCCTGCCTTTCCCTTATTTGACAAAGCAATATTGGAAAAATGATGTGGAAAGTGTAAGTTCACATAGCCCTTCTTTCTGAGGTCAAATAAGACTTTGATCTGAGTTCTCCTAGAAAACTGCATAGACTGGGGAGGGGTTGTCTCAGACTATTGTGCTGAAATTCTTCAATTCAAGTCACCATAAGAATAGTAACTACAGGACTGCTGAATGCCCTGCTTGCTGAGTCCTCGTGCAGAATGCTAGTTGTCTGATGGGTCTGGATGAAATGGAAGAGAATAAGAGAAAATGTCTGTCTTAGTCCTCTAGGGCACAGCTTCAAATCAATTCCCCTGTATTCCATGCTAAGGTACTACAGAAGTGACACTGTCACTCGATAACATAGCTCAGAAAAAAGATCAGGCAGGTTCAGACAAGTAATTTTGAAAACACGTGCCAATATGTGGCGGTTTCATACTGATGACTAGGTAAACTCCACAACAATGATCTCTCGCTCCCCCTAATTAAAAGAACATGGGAAGAAAATATGATTGGGAAAAAAAAAAAAAAAAAAGCCATGGATTGAAAAAAGGGAAATCACACACCAATTACCTTCACAGGCAGTACAGCACTGGGGAGATAAATGTAATTTATTGCCTGTTACTAACAGATTAGAGCAGTGAGGAACTAAAAGGAAAGTAAAAAGACCTTCCTCCCACCCACCCTCTTCTACCTTCTCCCCTTGAGTGGCACAGAGGAATGGGGAATTGGGGTTATGGTCAGTCCATAATTCTTCGTGTCTGCTGCTCCTTCATCATCACTCTCTGCCCCTGCTCCAGCATGTGGTCCCTCCCACAGGATATCATCCTTCTTGAATGGATCATCAGCAGGCAGGTCTTCAAGAACTGCTCCAACATGGCTCTGTACCATGGGGTCCATCTTTCAGGAGCAAAATCCTCCAACGTGGGTCCCCCAGATCCCCTGTTCCTGCATGGGCTACACTCCACAGGCTGCAGCTGTGTGGAGAGGAGTCTATGTCTATGCTGTCTTATATTTATGTTGATGGTATATTTAATTATGGGTTATTTTAATACACAATCCTTTCAAGAGATGATCTGATATCTTTTTATTATTCTTTACTGTACCTATATGCCATAATACAGTTCTAAATCTTGAAAGAAAAATAGGAATAATTGAGTTTGTGTTTCTTTTTTGCTAGTTGGTGGAAGACATAGCTGTTATTTTGTTGATCATATCCATTGGGATTTGACGACGTCCATCTTGCCATTTTATTCCTAAAAACTGGATCTCTCGTGCAGGTCCTTTGACTTTATTTTGTTTTATGGCAAAACTGGCCTTCAGAAGGATTTGGACTATTTTCTTCCCTTTCTCAAAAACTTCCTCTGCTGTGTCACCCCACACAATGATGTCATCGATGTACTGCAGGTGTTCAGGAGCTTCCCCCTGCTCCAGCGCAGACTGGATCAGTCCATGGCAAATGGTAGGTCTATGTTTCCACCCCTGGGGCAGCCGATTCCAAGTATATTGGACTCCCCTCCAAGTGAAAGCAAACTGTGGCCTGCACTCTGCTGCTAGAGGGATGGAGAAAAATGCATTAGCAATATCAATTGTGGCATACCACTTGGCTGTCTTTGATTCCAGTTCATACTGGAGTTCTAGCATGTCCGGCACTGCAGCACTCAGTGGTGGCGTGACTTTGTTCAGGCCATGATAGTCCACTGTTAGTCTCCACTCACCATTAGATTTTTGCACTGGCCATATGGGACTATTAAAAGGTGAATGAGTCTTGCTAATCATTCCTTGGCTCTCCAGTTGACGAATTAGCTTATGGATGGGAATCAGGGAGTCTTGGTTGGTGTGATATTGCCACCGGTGCACAGTTGTGGTAGCGATTGGCACTTGCTGTTCTTCAACCCTCAGCAACCCCACAACAGAAGGGTCCTCTGAGAGACCGGGCAAGGTGGACAACTGTTTAATGTCCTCTGTCTCTAAGGCAGCTATGCCAACAGCCAACCAGAGCCATTTTGGGTCCTTGAAATATCCTCTTCTAAGATAGTCTATGCCAAGGATGCACGGAGCATCCGGGCCAGTCACAATACGGTGCTTTTGCCACTCATTTCCGGTTAGACTCACTTCAGCCTCCAATACAGTTAACTGCTGGGATCCCCCCATCACCCCATAAATACAGATGGGTTCTGGCCCTTTATAGCTTGATGGCATTACAGTACACTGTGCACCGGTGTCTACTAAAGCCTTGTACTTCTGTGTGTCTGACGTGCCAGGCCGTCAAATCCACACAGTCCAATAAACTCGATTGTCCCTTTCCTCCCCCTGGCTGGAGGCAGGGCCCCTCTAATCCTGGTCAGAATCTTTGTTTCTGTGTCTAAAGGACTGACTGCTGGAAGTTGGAGCAGCAAGCTTTTCAGAGAACCCCTTTCTCCCGATTGTTTTCTTTTGCAACTCACGTACCTGTGCCTCTAGGGTTGAGGTAGATTTTCCATCCCATTTTCTCATGTCCTCTCCATGGTCACATAGGTAAAACCATAGGGTGGCGCGGGGTGTGTACCTACCATATTATCTTCCTTGCGCGGATGAACGCTTACCGCTGATAGCTGAGACACTGGTTGGTACAGGTGGGGAGGAAAATAATCTCTCTTCAAGTTGGTGGATCTTTTCAGAAAGTTACTACAAAGTATTCTCTTTTAGTTGGTTGGACACTGGTTCGTTCGGGTGGGGAGGAAGGTAAATTCTCTTCAAGTTGGTGGACCTTGTCATAAAGTTTCTCCACAGCTGAGGCGCAGGCCTGTAGGGAAGAGGAGAGACTTTCTTCGTACTGCCGGAGTTGTTTAGCCACTTCATCCACTGTGGGTTCCTCATCCTCTTTCCATGCCATTATTGCCAGTGAGCTGGCATATGATGATGGTGCACTCCGTACAAACTTCCGCCACGTGGGTCGTGTACACTTGACTTCATCTGGATCTGTGGATATTTATCCATTGTCTAGGTCCTCATAAATCACCTCCCGTAGGGCTAATTCCCTCAGGTACTGAATTCCCTTCTCCGTAGTGGTCCACTTGCCTGATAGACATACAAGTTCTTCCTTGAAGGGATATCTTTCCTTCACAGCTGACAGGAGACACCTCTAGAGGCTGTAAGGTCGTGCTCCATCTCCAATTGCTTTGTCAATGCCTGCGTCTCTAGCAAGGGATCCCAGCCACCTGGCTTTCCTGCCCTCTAATTCCACACAATTGGCTCCGGTGTCCCCCTGGTTATCTCCAGGGAGAGAAACGGGAAAGTGAAGCCTGTGAGTTGAGATAAAGACAGTTTATTAAGACAGGATAATAATAATAATAATAATAATAATAATAATAATAATAATAATAATAATAATAATAATAATAAAAAATAGTACTACTACTAATAATGTGTACGAAACAAGTGATGCACAATGCAATTGCTCACCACCCACTGACCGATGCCCAGCCTATCCCCGAGCAGCCGGCCCCCCCACCCCGGCTAGCCACCCCTATATATTGTTTAGCATGACATCAGATAGTATGGAATACCCATTTGGCCACTTTGGGTCAGCTGTCCTGGGTCTGTCCCCTCCCAGCTCCTGCTGCATCCCTAGCCTGCTCACTGGCAGGACAGAGCGAGAAGCTGAAAAGTCCTTGGCTTAGTGTAAGCACTGCTCTACAACAATTAAAACATCAGCATGTTATCAGAACTCTTCTCATCCGAATCCAAAACATAGCACCCTACCAGCTACTAGGAGGAAAATTAACTCTGTCCTAACTGAAACCAGGACAGTGTGTACACTGGCTTTATTTTATTTTATTTTATTTTATTTTATTTTATTTTATTTTATTTTATTTTATTTTATTTTATTTTATTTTATTTTATAGAAGAAATATTGCTAGAAAGGACACTAGTTGTTTACCACCTCCATTGTTATGTAGTTTAAATACTTCGATTTATGTAATAGTCATTAACCTAGACAAATAAATTTCAGACTATTACTATTATTGTTAGTATTGGTTCTGGCATTAATGTTGCTATTAACATTCTTTTACCTTGAAAGATTCCCTTTTAAGAATTCTTATTGTGTTTAATATTATGTCCTACATTACCTCTCTACAATATATTTTGAAACTTATACGAGGCCTCTCGAGGTAGCCGCCAGGACCCGGCAGCTCTCGCGAGGGAGGCTGACGAGGCATAGGCGGAGCCAGCAGCGCCCCCTCCCCAGCCGTTCAAAAGCAGCCCCTAGGGAGCGTGAGCGACCAGGAGCAGGCAAACAGGAAGTGTCGCGTCAGAAGGGCGGGGCGCGGCAGTTCGCGCAGGCAGGGCGAGCAGGGAGGGTGGAGAGGGCAGAGTTTCCCCCCCGCCCATAAGAACAACACCTTTAATGGCTGTCGACCACTAGCTAGGCTGCAATGGTCTATACCAGGCAGAGCGCTCTCTCTAGAAAGTCTGTAACCACCCAGACTGACCGCCTGCTCAACAATGCGGCAGTTCAGGTCTCTGGGTGCAGGGAGTGTCTGAGCCTGTTGCTGCCATCTGAGGGAGGCAGAGGCACCGTGTGTGTGAGGTGCGAACAGGTGGATGACCTGGTCTGCCTGGTGGCAGAACTCAAAGAGGAGGTGGATAGGGTGAGGGCTATCAGGGAGCGTGAGCGGGAGATAGACTGGTGGAGCGACTCCCTGCAGGGCCTGAAGGAGAGGTACCGGGGTGAGACACCCCAAATGGGGGTGGACCCCCTGCCCTGTCGCTGTCGGGCAGAGGGAGGCAACCTAGAAGTTGAGGAGGAATGGAGACAGGTCTCTGCTCAACCTCGCAGGCAACGCCCCCCCACTACCGGCCCCTCCTTCCCAGGTGCCCTTACATAACAGATTTGAGGCCCTGGAGCTTGAGAGACTGGTGGGTGAGGACAAGGTAGAAAGTCTACCCAGGAGGATGCCTAGGGCGAGGAAGTCAACTCCACGCCTCAAGACTGCCTCCACCAAGAAAGACAGAAGGGTGATCGTAGTAGGCAACTCCCTTCTCAGGGGAACAGAGGGCCCTATTTGTCGGCCTGACCCTACCCGTAGGGAAGTCTGCTGACTCCCTGGGGCCAGGGTCAGGGATGTTGCCAGAAAGCTTCCCAACCTGGTTCGTCCCTCTGACTACTCCCCTCTTTTGATAGGCTGGCAGTGATGATATTGAAGAGAGAAGCCTGAAGGCTATCAAACGGGACTTTAGGGGACTGGGACGGTTAGTGGATGGAGTGGGAGTACAGGTGGTGTTTTCGTCCATCCCTGCAGTGGCAGGGAAGGGTACCGAGAGGACACGGAAAGCCCACCTGATTAACACGTGGCTCAGAGGCTGGTGCCAACACATAAATTTTGGGTTTTGTGACCATGGGGCGCTTTACTTGGCACCCGGCCTGGTGACCGCAGACGGGTCCCTATCTCTAAGGGGAAAACGGATGCTAGCCCAGGAGCTGGCAGGGCTCATTGAGAGGGCTTTAAACTAGGAAAGAAGGGGTACGGGGCTGAAATTAGGCTTGTTGGAGCTGTACCAGGGGGAACAATGGCAAAGCCGGGGAAGAAGGCAATGGCCCAACTGAAGTGCATCTACACTAATGCACGCAGCATGGGTAACAAACAAGAGGAGCTGGAAGCCATCGTGCAGCAGGAAGGCTATGACTTGGTTGCCATCACGGAAACGTGGTGGGACCACTCCCATGACTGGAGTGCTGCAATGTCTGGCTATAGGCTCTTCAGAAGGGACAGGCAGCACAGAAGGGGTGGTGGTGTGGCTCTCTATATTAGAGAGTGTTTTGATGTTGAGGAACTTGAGGCTGGGAATGATAAGGTTGAGTCTCTATGGGTTAGGATCTGAGGGAAGGCCAACAAGGCAAGCATCCTGGTGGGGCTCTGTTATAGACCACCGAACCAGGATGAGGAGATAGATGAGGAGTTCTACAGGCAGCTGGCAGAAGCCGCGAAATCGTCAGCGCTTGTTCTCGTGGGGGACTTCAACATCCCAGACATATCCTGGAAGCACAACACAGCCCAGAGAAAGCAGTCTAGGAGGTTTCTGGAGAGCGTGGAAGATAGCTTCCTGACACAGCTGGTTAGAGAGCCTACCAGGGGAGGTGCCCCGCTAGACCTTCTGTTCACAAACAATGATGGACTGGTGGGAGATGTGGTGCTTGAGAGCTGTCTTGGGCAGAGTGACCACGAAATGGTTCAGTTCTCTATTCTTGGCGAAGTCAGGAAGGGGACCAGTAAAACCGCTGTCTTGGACTTCCGGAGGGCTGACTTTGAGCTGTTCAGGACACTGGTTGGCAGAGTCCCTTGGGAGGAGGTTCTGAAGGGCAGAGGAGTCCAGGAAGGCTGGGCACTCTTCAAGAAGGAAGTCTTAATGGCTCAGGAGCAGTCTGTCCCCACGTGCCCAAAGATGAGCCGGCGCGGAACTAGACCGGCCTGGCTGAACAGAGAGTTGTGGCTCGAGCTTAGGAGAAAAAGGAGGGTTTATAATCTTTGGAAAAGAGGGCGGGCTACTCAAGAGGACTATAAGGCTGTTGCGAGGCTGTGCAGGGACAAAATTAGAAAGGCCAAAGCTCATCTGGAGCTCAATCTGGCTACTGCCGTTAAAGATAACAAAATAAGTTTTTACAAATACATCAACGCCAAAAGGAGGACTAAGGAGAATCTCCATCCTTTACTGGATGCGGGGGGAAACTTAGTTACAAAAGATGAGGAAAAGGCTGAGGTACTCAATGCCTTCTTTGCCTCAGTCTTTAGCGGCAAGACCAGTTGTTCTCTGGATACCCGGTACCCTGAGCTGGTGGAAGGGGATGGGGAGCAGGATGTGGCCCTCACTATCCACGAGGAAGTGGCTGGCGACCTGCTACAGCACTTGGATGTACGCAAGTCGATGGGGCCAGATGGGATCCACCCGAGGGTACTGAGCGAACTGGCGGAGGAGCTGGCCAAGCCGCTTTCCATCATTTATTGGCAGTCCTGGCTATCAGGAGAGGTCCCAGTCGACTGGCAGCTAGCAAATGTGATGCCCATCTACAAGAAGGGCCGGAGGGTAGACCTTGGGAACTATAGGCCTGTTAGTTTGACCTCAGTGCCAGGGAAGCCCATGGAGCAGATTATCTTGAATGTCATCACGCGGCACTTGAAGGGCAACCAGACGATCAGGCCCAGTCAGCATGTGTTTACGAAAGGTAGGTCCTGCTTGACGAACCTGATCTCCTTCTATGACCAAGTGACGCGCTTGGTGGATGAGGGGAAGGCTGTGGATGTGATCTACCTTGACTTCAGTAAGGCTTTTGACACCGTTTCCCACAACATTCTCCTCAAGAAACTGGCTGCTCATGGCTTGGACTGGTGTACGCTTTGTTGGGTTAAAAACTGGCTGGATGGCCGGGCCCAAAGAGTTGTGGTGAATGGAGTCAAATCCAGTTGGAGACCGGTTACTAGTGGAGTCCCCCAGGGTTCAGTGCTGGGGCCAGTCCTCTTTAATATCTTTATTGATGATGTGGGTGAGGGTATCGAGTGCACCCTCAGTAAGTTTGCAGACGACACCAAGTTAGGTGCATGTGTCGATCTGCTCGAGGGAAGGAAGGCTGTGCAGGAGGATCTGGATAGGCTGGACCGATGGGCTGAGGTCAGCTGTATGAAGTTCAACAAGGCCAAGTGCCGGGTCCTGCCTCTGGGGTGCAACAACCCCAAGCAGCGCTACAGGCTGGGAGATGAGTGGTTGGAAAGCTGCCTGGCCGAGAAGGACCTGGGAATACTGGTTGATAGGCAGCTGAATATGAGCCAGCAGTGCGCTCAGGTGGCCAAGAAGGCCAACAGCATCCTGGCTTGTATAAGAAGCAGTGTGGCCAGCAGGTCTAGGGAGGTGATCGTCCCCCTGTACTCGGCTGTGGTGAGGCCGCACCTCGAGTACTGTGTTCAGTTTTGGGCCCCTTGCTACAAGAAGGACATGGAGGTGCTTGAGAGACTCCAGAGAAGGGCAACGAAGCTGGTGTGGGGTCTGGAGAACAAGTCTTACGAGAAGCGGCTGAGGGAGCTGGGGTTGTTTAACCTGGAGAAGAGGAGGCTCAGGGGAGATCTCATCGATCTCTATAGGTACCTTAAAGGAGGCTGTAGAGAGGTGTGGGTTGGTCTATTCTCCCACGTGCCTGGTGACAGGACGAGGGGGAATGGGCTAAAGTTGCGCCAGGGGAGGTTTAGGTTGGATATTAGGAAGAACTTCTTTACTGAAAGGGTTGTTAGGCATTGGAATGGGCTGCTCAGGGAAGTGGTTGAGTCACCATCCCTGGAAGTCTTTAAAAGACGTTTAGATGTAGCCCTTAGTGATATGGCTTAGTGGAGGTCTTGTTAGTGTTAGGACAGAGGTTGGACTAGATGATCTTGGAGGTCTCTTCCAACCTAGATGATTCTGTGATTCTGTGATTCTGTAATATTATGTCCTACATTACCTCTCTACAATATATTTTGAAACTTATACTGAGCCAAGCATCCTTACAGTAAACATATTTCTATGTAGGCACACAAAAAGCACAATGGCATTTATCATAGAATCATAGAATAGTTAGTGTTGGAAGGGACCTTAAAGATCATCTACCTCCAACACCCCTGCCATAGGCAGGGATGCCAGCCACTAGATCATGTTGACCAAGGCCCCAACCAGCCTGGCCTTGAAGACCTCCAGGGATGGGCAGCCACAACTTCTCTTACCAACCTGTTCCAGTGCATTACTACCAGTGAGGAATTTCCTCCTGAAGAATGTCCTCCTAGTGTCTAGTCTAAATCTATCCTCTTTTAGTTTAAGACCATTACCCTTTATCCTATTATCTACCCAAGTAAATTCCTTCTCCTTTTTATTTATTTATTTATTTTTTATAAAACCCCTTTAAGTATTGAAAGGCTGCAATGAGGTCTCTGTGGAGCCTTCTCTTCTTGAGGCTGAACATCCCCAGCTCTCTCAGCCTTTCTTCATACGAGAGGTGCTTCAGCCCCCTGATCATCTTTGTAGCCCTCCTCTGGACTTGCTCTAACAGCTGCACATCTTTCTTGTGCTGGGGGTGCAAAACCTAGATGCAGTACTTCAGGTGAGGCCTCACAAGGGCAGAGTAGAGGGGGGCAATCACCTTCCTCCACCTGCTGGCCTTGCCTCTTTTGATGTAGCCCAGGATATAGTTGGCCTTCTGGGCTGCAAGTGTGCACTGCTGGCTTATGTTAAGCTCTTTGTCTACCAGAACCCCCAAGTCCTTCTCCACAGGGCTGTTCTCAAGGAGTTCTTCTCCCAGTCTGTACTCCTGTCTGGGATTGCCCAAACACAGGTGCAACACCTTGCACTTGGACTTGTTGAACCTCATTAGGTTCACATGGGCCCACCTCTCCAGCCTGTCCAGGTCCCCCCCTTGAAATCACAAACTCAACCAGGGTGTGGTCACTGCAACCTAGGCTTCCTCCAATCTTAACCTCTTTAATGAGCTCTTCTGCATTGGTGAGCACCAGGTTGAGTAACGCTTCTCCTCTGGTTGGTTTGTCTAATACCTGGTCGAGAAATTTGTCCTCAGTGGACTCCAGGAGTCTCCTCGATTGCTTATTTTCCACCATGTGGCTTTCCCAGAAGACATCCCAGTAGTTGAAATCCCCCAAGAGGATAAGAGCCTGTGAGCACGATGCTTCCTGTAGTTGGAGCAAGAAGGCCTCATCAACAGACTCCTCTTAATCAGGTGGCCTGTAGTAGACCCCAACCATGATATGTCTTTTGTTGGTCTGGTCCTCAATTTTCACCCACAGGCTCTCAACCTGCTCTTGGCTGTTTCTCAGAGGGAACTCGTCACAATCTATTAATTTCTTAACATAGAGGGCAACACCCCCACCCTTCCTTCCCTGCCTGTCTTTCCTGTAAACCTCGTAGCCCTCCATTCCAATGTTCCAGCTGTATGATTCATCCCACCACGTTTCCATGATAGCAATTAGATCATAGTTTTCTAATTGCACCTTGGCTTCCAACTCCTCCTGCTTATTTCCCAAGCTGCATGCATTGGTGTAGAGGCACTTCAGCTGGGATATGGGCTGCATTGTCTTTTTAGAGGAGTCCTTCCTTCCTAATTCTTATGGGATGATTCACAGTTGTTTCCCTGCTGTTTAAAGTATTGACATTAAGGAGTTCTTCTGACTCACTTACAGGTACATCCCTTGCATTATCTGCAATTTTTGTAAAAGTTGACTTGTGCAAATTACACTTTCTCTCTTGCAAAATTTTACAGCTCCTGCATAGGACTACCATGCATTTTCCATGGATTTGAATGCCCTTATAACTGTGAAATACATGTATGTGTTCACTGGGTTTTCTTACAGACTTTGATTACAGAAGAGATGAAAAAAAAAAAAAGGAATTATTATTTTGGAATCATCTGTTACTGGAACCATATGAATATAGAATTATTGTTGTTGTTATTATTATTATTATTATTATTATTATTATTATTATTATTATTGTTAGCTATCTCTGAATACACATGCAGCAACCATTTCAGTGGTCAAATAATCAATGCAGCCATAGTAACGCAGTGTTGTGACATTCTAAGGCTATAAGAACAGCAAGGAAAACATCTTTTGTTAGTCCCAATTTCCTTAGGCCGTGAAGAAATATTTGCATTTTTGAAAATATATCTGTTTTTTTTCAGCTATATTCCAACTTACTTTATATAGAAATGATGATGTACACAAGAGCTGTGTAGTGTTTTCTACACTGACACATAACAAACATTTTGCTTTGACACTTCCATGAAAATGTCACAGATTTTGAGGCTGGTGTTTATGGGATGTAACGTTCTGTTTTTCAAAGACTGTTTTTTCCTCTTTACAGCCATAACGTTATTTACCATCTTCATCTTCTGTGATCTTTAGAAGCTTCTTGAGTATTGTTTCTATTTGTTTTTTGAATATTTATAGCCTGGGAAAGAATTTGATAAATGGAAATATTGAAAAAATCAGTAAGAATATAAATAAATTCAAAGCTTGGTAAAAATAAATATTTAGGAATGCTGTTATTCGGTGGCTAATGAGACATTTGCATAATATCGCTAGGACTAAAAAATGTGTAAGGAAGTTTTTGTAGTTCACTTTCAAATCCAGGTGCAAGACCAGGTGTAAAACCCAGAGGTGTTTATTCTGGCAGTTGTCTCTGTGACATGCTCACAAAACAAACAAAGAAAAAAAGGGCTAGACAGCTCAGAATCTTTTACAGTCTTTCTACATGACCTATTTTGGTGTTAAATGTTGCTTCATGCTAGAGAATTTCTATGGGTACATCTGGATCTAATCCATATTTTCTGTGTTGCAATTTAAGTTTGTTATTGATCACCCCATAAAGGGTGGAAAAAAAATATTGTATATTGATGCAAAAAATTATTATGTTTATTCTCTTATAAATATATTATGATCTGTATAGCCAGCATACCCAAATCTTTTTAAGGTCAAAGAAAAGCAGCCTTTCTTGTTTGAATATACCATTTTTTATCAAAAGGTCTGAGTTAATGTCAGTTAAGCCTAGTATTCACTTAATTTTGCAACTCTGATCTTTTTGGCATTTAATGTCTTTTATTTCCGGCTACAATGCAGTCATTTAAGTTCATTTCTGACTGCTAAGTAAACATTTCAGGAACAACAACAACAACAACAGAAATGTTTTAAAAGGAAAGTAAAACTGCCAAAAATATTTACCCTCCATTTCTGTAAGTTTTATCTAACTATAAACAAAAGAACTGTGACAAGTGTAAAGCATATGTCAAGCTCAAATGTTGCAGAATATAAAAAGAGCCATAGAACTTTACATAAAACCTTCTAAGACAAAATATTCTACAAAGAGATTTTACCAACACTACATAGTATTTCTCCAGATAAATAAAAGTGGATAAGACATTAGAGAGGATTTGACTCTGCTCTCAGTCCAAAATTTTTAAATTTTCTTTGTAAGAGAAATGAACAACAACACTGTATTGAGGATGGAAATATGCAATAAAACAATAGCAAATCCAAATAAGAGAACTCAGGCAAATGTTCTGGAATTACTGAAGATTGGAAACAGTAATATTAGATTATGAATTTGGAAGACTGGGGATTGGGAAGACTGTCTCTGCAGTCTCTTTCAAAAGGTTGCTCACCCATAATGACAGAAGCACTCTGAAAGTCCTGTGGGGGAACCTGTCTCTCTCCACTGAGCAGATAAAAACCCTCACAAAAGCTTGAGCCTTCTTGCCTCAGATGAGGTGAATATTTCATTGTTGCTATTCAAAATCCAAGAAAAAGAAAAAAATCTTGGATTTCTAGTGATTTATAGAAAACAAAGTTGCCGAGTTCATACAAATCTCAGCAAGCAGCCAACACTTCCAAAGGTTTACGTGTTCTTAGCATTGCCATGCAGAGCATCTGAAACACACAATGAGACTTCATGAACAAACTTGTGATTTTATTTTGTTTGATTTTTTAAAAAATATGTTTTCAAGTTGTTAATACTCCTTGCCATATGAGGTGGGGCCTAAATATTTAATTTTTAAGGAGATATGAAATTTTAATTCCAAGATATACATAAAAAGATCATGTTATAGGAACAGAAAGTACAGTGAAAGTGGATCAAGTAAACAAAGTAGGATTTCAGCTTTAAACTTCACATATGTATGTTTGCAAATCATAGCTGACTTATTATTTTAACAACTCCCAGTAATATTCTAGCCTCTGAATATGGTAGTGTTTCAAATCATTGTTTGAAGGATTGGGATATAGATGTTTACAATTTCCTTCATTGCTTTAAAAATTCCATCAGCATGTCTGTTTTTTTTTTTTTTTTTTTTTTTCCCCCAAGTAATTATTGTGGTTTTGTGGTTTTGTTAGGAGTTACCTAACACTGCCTTTTTTCCATTTCCAATGGAAATTAAAAACTTTTGGATTGAGGAAGAACAGAGTTGACTCTCTTATGCAAAAAACTAAATAAACAATGTATCTTAGAAAATAGACTGAAGATGAAATCTTCCAATGAATTTCTGATCAATCAGAAACATTTTCAGAAGGAACTATAAACAAGTGACTATATCACTTACATTGTTTACGTCACTTCAGAAAGTCAGTCTGTGGAATTTGAAGGCTGATCAGAGGGTCTCTGAAGTAAATGAAAACATTAACTTTGGCCCTCGATATGCTTTGGATTCTAAATGCATGATCTCAGGTATATTTTAAAATGACCCTCATCATAGAAATGACAAAAAGGAAGACTTCGGCCCCAGAGAGAAAAGAACTTGAAAGATCATTCTGTAAACACATATGCACATGCATAATTCTATAAACGAGTAGTCCTATTTTAATGTTAAATATGTCAGTAAACATTTGGAGAAAATAAAAATATAGTTTTTGCATTGTACTCTCCAAACATGGCTTTGTAAGCATTAATATTTTAAGGCTATAACAACAAGTAAGCCAACAAAATTAAAATAATAGCTTATTCTAATCTACTGTGAGGGCAGCAAGAAACAGTTTGTTGCAAAATTTTATATACCTTTGACACTGCATGAAAGGATGAATTTACAGTAATTATGAAGTATTTAATATTTATATCACATTCACATGTTCTAAAGCATTTAAAAGTGTAGTCATGTTTTTACACATATTTTTAGAATTATTTGTCACTGAAATGATAAGAGGATTTTGGTTTTCAAAATGAGCAAAATGCTGCCTTTAGAGAAAGATCTTCAGTAGCATATAGGCTTTTAGATATCCCTTTGCTCCAAATACTCTTTTGTTGTTGTTTTAAGGTTTAGCTACACATACAAGCAAGCAAGCATACACATACATCCTTATATAAACAACTGAATGATATATTGCCTAAATTACAAAAGGTCTGTCTCTCATCGTAGATATTGTAGCCCTTAGAACTTGGAATATTATTCAAGATACCTGATGAAAAAGTAGAAGTAGCTCAGCATATGTGTATGGTTTGGGATCTACATTTTCACACTTTCACACATATGGAGTTCCTTAAGCAATTGCTGTTGAAACAGAAACAGTGGTGAACTATTTACTTAGTGCTAGCTGACTTGTTTCTATTTGCCTTGAAGAAAAACACAGACACAATTTATTCCCAGTATTGTTGTTATGTAAGAAGCTGTATTAATCAACCGAAGGCACCATTTGTTTATTAGCAATTGATTTTTAGCAATATGCTAAATTAAAAAAAAATAAAAATAAATTGAAAGACTGTTTTGTGGTACATAAAAATCAATAATAGAGGACAGTATTGCTCGTTTGAGTTAGATGACAGGCAAAACCAAGGATAAATTATTGACATATAAAGAATGGGTCTGATTCTGTTAGACTTAGGATTCACTCAGCTTAATGAGAGCATTTGTCAGTTTGAGAGAGAACTGTATGGAATTGTTATATTAATTGGGTCAGTGTGTCTAGTGAAATTATTATACAAGGATTCCAGAATTACATGTACCCCAATAAAATAAAACATTAAATCTTCATTATCTTTTTGGGCCATGAGATAAATACTTAAATACTAGAGACAAGTACTTAAATACTACTGTTTTAGCATTTCATTAGATTTACTGAAAAGACTCATAAAACTTAATGAAAAAGATTTTCAAAGCAAATGACAAGCTAGCATTATATTAAAGGCCAAATAATTGCTAAATGAAATTTCCCTCAATATGGAAAGTTCATTAATAGCTGGTGTTTTTTTTTTTTTTTCTTTTCAATAATAGCTGCGTTTTTTTTTTGTTTGTTTGTTTGCTTTTATTAATAAATATATGACACTGAAATCATACTGAATTAAATCTTTTACAAGTAATAAATTATCAGCTACTGGATCATTCTGAAACTACTCTGTAGGATACAATACTACATACCTAGGATAACAAATAACTGATGGAGAAGAACAGTTCAGTGACTTTGAAAGGAAGATTTTGGTTTTGCTCCAGTTACCTACATAAATGAATAACAAGAGAAAATGACTGAAATTATGCAATACAATTCTGACTGAGATTAATGGTCCTGTAAAATATATACTAGTGGTAAAGCAATAGAATGCAGTGAGGTTTTGAAATGGAAACTGATTTCTATACCTAGCCTAATCTGGAAAGACATGACTCAAGGTTTACTTCAAAAGTTTCCAAAATATAGGTCTTCCTTGATAAATATTTAGCCACTTTAGAACTGGGTTTGCATCACAGGGAATTGTAGCTTGTCACAGCAGCTATGATTCATCACTTTTGAAATAAACTAGTTAGCTGTAGTTGAAATAGTAATTTTTATTTTTAGATAACATCTTTTCCGTTTTTAAATCTTTAGAGTATTTGAAGCTATCTGACCAAACCTGGATAAAACTCTCCTTCAAACTAGCACAAAAATATTGACTTAATGGAGAGCAGAATTAGTTTTAGAACTGGTCACACTGATTTTAAAGACTAGATTCTACCACTTTCATTAAAACTTTCCTTTTTCAGACAGACTGAGAAATCTCAACCATGTCATCAAAGAATAAAATACTACTTAATATCTGCCCAGATTATTAATTAATTAATTAATGCTCACAAATTAATAATCAGATAGAAGCTAAATCTCTAATAACAGCAAAGAAGGGGAACAAGATGCTGGTATGAAGAATGCAATTTTACCAGAATATATTCCTGATTTAGGTTTCTCAAGTGGCATTATCCTTTTCTTATAAGAGTATATTTTCAGAACAGCCTGTGGTAGTTCATATCTGCTGAGGTTCTGATAGATGTGATGATTTTTTATTTTTGCTTTTTTGACATGTTTGTAACTCATATACTTACATTGTGTATCTAAAATGCTTGTTTCCTTGTAATTTAACTGCTAATTTGAAAATCTACATTATCATAGATTCTTAATTTAAAATTGACAGTGGTTTATTGACTATGGATTGATTGATTTCAGCAATTGGTAAATTACTCATTTCAAAGCAAAAACAAAATCAGATTTTGACTTAAAACTGAACTCAGCATTTTGAGCTTTTATTCAAATTGGAAAATGAAAAATAAGCTAATTAGAAGGCAGATTTACAGTGAAACAATGCAGAATATCATTTTCAATAATATTGAGTAGAAGTGTCAATGATTGCTTAGATGTTTATAGTTAGGAATTTGTTATGATATATAACTCTTATCTGAATGATATTGGATTTAGTGCTGTAGAATCAGTCAAGTGTCCCTTCTTTTACTTGATAAAGTTTTCTTATGATAGGAAAGCATAGAATTCCTATTTTCTACTTAAATAAATATAAAACCAACAAAAAGTCCATATTTAAAGATGCACTGATGTAAAGAGCCACATCAGAATTCTTAATCAGCACTGTGCTTATATATTAAAGCTTTAAAAAATAAAAAATAAAAACTCCCTCTGTAAGTTGAAAGGAAGTGAATAGGATTTCTCCAGTAACTATACTTTTATGAATGAATTTAAATATATGATGAAAATTAAATATAAGTTTTGTTGAAGACAAGCTTCTCGGCACTGGAAATAGATAGCACCTTCATAATTCACTGTATGTTGTGAAGCAGGAAGTTTTTAAAGTAAATGACAGCAAGAAAATAGAATTTCTATATCATTTTCCTGCTTCAAATGATAAAGCACATTTGGGTGGTATTTTTCTCCCATTTCATATTGTCCATTTCCATTTATCTTTCCTGTCACTAAGAATAGCAAATGTATTAAACACCTCTATTTTTACATATTGAGTTGAGGTAATAGCTTAATTCGTAGTTCATCATCCATGTTTTGTTACAGGAAAAAATAAAATATTTTGAACTAGTGTAAAATAAAATCTGCCACTCTGTGCTTATTAATATTCTAAGGGAATGTATGTAGTGAGTGGCCAGAATAAATTCAAGAGTAGAACACATAAAAAGATGTTTATTCTGTGTTGAAAATGTAAACTTAGGAGTTTCTATAATTCTGAAACTTTTATAATTCTGAAAACATTTTAGATGTGACTGTATAGCTTTGCCCTGAATGGTAAAATACATACAAGATTTTGGAAAATAACAGAAGTCTCCAAAATGAAGGCTTCAAAGAGATGCAAGCTCTATGGGCAGTATGCCTTCAGATGAACGTGTCTCTACAACTAGAAACAGTCATCCAGCACTCGAGTGTCTATGCTTTAGGTCCTGTAGCAACAATAAACCGTAAAGTACTTCTGACCCAGTCAAGCCAATGGCAAAACCCAATCTCTTAAAAGTCCTTTCAAAAGATTACTTTTTGTATATTTTGATAATGTGCCACTGTCCTCTTAATTTATATATTTTAAGGACTCTCATGTTTTGATTGTGTGTTCTGTAATATGCAGACTTCTTGAAAAATACTGATAATCTAGAAATAAATGGTAAAACAGAGCTCAAAAATCCTGTTTCTACATAAGGAAATGTTCCTGAGTTACTTCCTTGACTTTCAAAGAACTTGCCCTTTCTGTAGGACTGTAAAGAAATATGGATTGTGCCTGGAGTACTGTCCTCCTCACTGTGCTGTCCATTGTCTCCTGTTGTTCATAATTTTCCTACTTTGCAGCTGGCTAAAAGGTCGCCATTTTTAACCAAAGATTGTCAGAGTGATTGAAAATAACTGATTGAAAAATGTCTCATTTCTTTTTACTGATGATGCTCACAACCCAGCCATGAATGTAAAACATCACTGACAAATTGTAATTTCATCAAAATTCTCACAGGATTTTGTACTTTAACCTTAACATCTTTGTTGAGACTAGCCATACCCAAATACAGAATTATATTTATATCACAAAATCTATGTTTTATTTGAAAACAAACAAACAGATTGTTTTAAGTCAGGCTTAAGGACTTCAAGGGTTATACAGATAATTTTGAATGTGTCTTTCAGAGTAGTGCAAGAATTAAATAAATTGAACTCTGGTGCTAGGTAAAACCATGAGTAATAGCAAAAACTAACTGAATAACTTTTCACTGAGAGAAATTCTGGACAATGAAATAAATATTTATTATTTAATAGCCAGGAAGAGTTGCCAGAGAATCGGAGAGAATAGTAACTTTTATTTATTTATTTATTTATATATTCCTGTTTGTAACCAGACTTCTATTAACTCTGTCATTTTCAGATGGCCAATATTTTTGAACAGTATGGCTTTGATTTATTTATTTATTTTTGTTTTATCTATTTATTTATTTATCTTTGGTAGAATACTGGATGTACCCAACATAATGAGGAGTTCATGTAGTGAAGCCTTTTAAAACAATTTTAACTTCTTACCTGCAAGCACCATATACCTCCAAATGGCTTTCAAAAATAACAGAAATCAGTAGGCTTCCAGTTCCAGATTCTAGGTTTCTTTCACCATTTTTTTGGTCTTATTTAAATACAGTGACTGAATAGTGCACTAAACAAACAAACAAACAAACAACAAAAAACCACAGCATGGGTTCTCCAGATACATAATGGCAAATATAGGGGTTCCAGGGCCAACATTGGCAGTTTGAGTCAATGAAGGGAAAGAAAAGAAGTGATCAAATGGAAACTTGAAGGGTGAAATAAAGAAATGAACAAAAGAAGTCACAATGTAAAGACAGATTTAGGGAGAGGAAGGGCAATTTGAGAAGAAAGAAGACAGCTTATGTAAAAGAGGGAGCAAATAGTACAAAGTAAGGTAATGAAAAGAGAGTGCAAGATATGGAAAGAGTGGAAAGGACAATGTAGAAGACATAGCAGAGGCCAGATTTATGGAAGGGAACAAACAACTCCAATATGCCAGACACCACTATCTCTTTGCACAGGAAAAGATTCCACTTTCTTCCATCTTGGCTACTAATTCTGTCGTGCCAGTTATATACCTTGTACCTTTGTGATTTATTTCACCAGTCACAATACAACTGATTGCCTGTAGCCAAGTAAGGCAAAAGGTCTAGCTTGTCTATTGGTTTAATCTAATGTTATTGATACCATGCTGGCATTCAGGGGCCTAGCTTAAGAGCACAATCCAATTGTGCTAAATGCTCTACAATTATCAGTCTAAGTCCAGGTCTTGAGAATTGGACATCTAGCTAGAGAAGACACATATTGAGCACAAGGGACAATAAAACTACAGAGTGTGTTATATGTTTACTTTTGTATATGCTTTAAATTTCTCCTCTGAATGTTCATGATTCATTGGCCAAATCTGTTTTTTAACTTTCACGGCCAAAGTTTAGTCCTGACATAAGCTACATCTTCTAGTTCAGAAACGCATCTAAGTATTATCTCCATCTCTACTGAAAAATGTCCTTGAGTGCATGCAATATGCTTTCCAGGACACCAATGCCAACCAGAACAGAGCCCCTAGTAAGCTATGAAGAATTACTCATAATTTATTTGTAGAACTGTCCTACATTTTTTACAAAATAGATTTTCTATTTATTTATTTATTTATTTATTTATTTATTTATATAGGCAAATAATCATAGCTCTCCTCAGCAAATGGGCAACCTACTATTTAATATCCATTAGACAACAGATACAGAAGATATTTCTGTATTTCTGAGCAACATGAGCTCTCTGCTTACCAGGCAGTCCACTTGCAGGATACACAAGACAATGAAGACAGTAAGGTTGAAAGAACTTTTCTTAGTTCCAATGAATGTTGTCTCTTTTCAGATTGAAATGCAAAACATAGAAACAAGTTCTTTTCATATGGGGAGGGAAACATCCCTATAACTTGTGTAAATCTGAGGATTATGACTAGCTAGAATTTTTATTTCTCTGCTTCATCTTTTCTCAGTGTAATGACTCATTGCAAGTCAATCAAAGACTCATATCTGAAATGGGTTTGTGCATGTACATGCATGTATGTGACATATGTAACATACAAAATTATTTTACCTCCTTCTAATAAAATCACAATCTGTCCCTGTACATAAACACATAAATAAATAAAAAGATGGATTTCAGGGCTTCAGGACGGTGCTTACTGATCGTACTGTTCACACTGAACTTTATAGACATTTTTCTCTTTTGGGAACAGAAACTAGCCATAATAAGTAATTCTGGAATTTCTAATCTGCTTTTTTTTTCCATTTTGTTTTAATGAACTCGATTAACATCTCAAGACCGTGTGACATCTGTATGTTGGGCTTTCAGATTTCCTTTAGTAGGTACCATAGTTTAAGGTTCTGTGTAACAAGCTGAGGTTTCACTCTTGAAATAACTTCCCTGTCTGAAAATCCCCCATAAAGATGATGCAAGTTGTTATTGTATGACAACTTCCAATTATTCTCCTTGGTAAATATTTTTGTTCAATTCATTTAACATACTTCTTGTCTAGCTTAACAGTGACTCTAGTTGCTTTTAAATCAAAGTGCATTTTTAACTTCTATCTGAGCTCCTCTCAAAGTGTATTTTGAACTTCTTACACAAATCATGACACCCTGGATCAAAAATCTACCTCTGGGTTATTTTTCTTATTTATCCGTATTTCAGAAGTAACTTGATTTCTTACTGAACTGATATCTTTCCAAGTAGAAAAGATTCAGAATTCTGCATCATAGCATCCATGCCACTGCTAAGTCAGTTTCCTCTACAGGAAACGTTTTATCAGTTTCTTTCCATGACTCATTCCATTTGTAAGTGATCTTTTAATGACAATTTCTTGCATATGCATAGGTTGATGTGGATAACTGTGAAATATATATATTTTGGAGCTAAGTAAGAGGGTTTTTTTTTGTTGTTGTTTGTTTGTTTTAAATATATCTGTGTCAGCTTTATCTCTGAAGAAATTCTTAGTCTCTCTCAGTTCTCTTAGATGACAGCAATTAGGAGTGGATATTTTAGCATGAATCATCCTCTTTGCTTCCAGTTAATCCTACATCTGGTTCTTTGCAACCAAAAAGCCAAACATTTATATCAGTGGGCCAAAGTATGCAAAATAGAATATATTCATATGCAATGCCTGTAGGACTATTATTTCTATTTAAAAAGTATTTGTAACAATTATTTTTGTATTATTTGTTGCTTATTTCATAATTTTATAAAACTTCAGCAAACTGCAGTCCATTCATATGACTAATCCTCTTTGAGAAATTCTTTTGATAGCTTTTTGCTGTTGAAGTTTTATTTGAAATTGTTTTAAAACATTTTTGGGGGAAGAGTCCATGATAGTTAAAGACAAAATAAAGACTATTTTTGTGTGACCAGCTGCTATGAACCCTGTCTAGTCTGTGAGCAAAGAAGGTAAAATTTAGTTGATCAAAACAGCCAAAAATTTCTGGCTAGATTTGGTTCCAGCTTCTGTTGTTGTTATCTTTCATAGGAATTCTTTAGGCTGGAGTCAGGAATTAACTGTGTTAGATCCAATGTACAGGCACTGTTTTTAAAGGTTTTTGGTTACTCCTCTAAAGTAGTCTAGAGATATAATAAAAGAGATATGATTGATTTAAAAATGGAATGGAACTGAAGCAAATTTATTCTTTTTCATTCCCCATTTGGGTTTGACATTTTGTACTATTGTGGGCAATTTCCTTACATATATAAACCGAGGAACAACTTTGGAAGCATTGGAATCTGTCAAATAGGTGAAACAGAGCCTCTAAAGTCCATTGGAAAAAAAGATTGCCTTGTCCCTGTATCTTACTTTCAATTTTCATGAAAAATAGCTGAAAGCTGTGAATAAATTTTGATTTGATTCAGGTACAACTAAATAAAAGCTAGACTGTAGATGTAACTTGTTGCTGAGTTTGCAGTTCCAGCCTCAAGTATCTAACAGGCATACTAATAATTTATTAGACCATTTATAAGCAAGTTTTTTCCAGTTGCAAAGGCAGACAAACAGCTGTCTCTGTAGCTGAAGTTATTGCTTTTTTTTTAGGCTGGAGAAGCTTTTATCTAAGGTAGCTGGCTCAGTTGCCTGTTCAGCTGAGCACATCTTTTCCATAACCCTCAGATTTTCTACTAGCTTATATCCTTCATCATTTAAGTGTTCCCAGAAAGAATAAATAAATAAATAGATAAATAGATAAATCCATTATTATTTCTGCTTTGTGATGAAAAATATTTGGGTTATTTCTGTACTCTATTGTACTATTGCTTGATTTTTGCTATAATGAAGCTTACAGCTTTGTCAAAAGCTCAGTTTAAGCTCTGACTGCTGCTGTTTCATTACAGTATGACATCCACTAAGGTTGGACAGTAACTATTCAGTAGAAAACACTTATTCTGCAAAATTTGTTCCCCAAATATCATGAGACATATCTTATCACATAGGCATTCCAACAGAGAATGCAATCATATAAACAACCACCAAAATGTAAAAGCACAATCAGAATATGGTATTCAATCCTACTGAAAGCCCATGGATATCAAGCGTTACTGAATTCAAAAAGTGGATGAGGACAGGTTAATAAGTAATGTATTTTTCTTGATGTTGTTGGGATACTTCTGTAACTCTGTTTTGGTTTGGCTTTGTTTCTCTTCAGCCTGCCAGAAACTTCCATTACCTGTTTCTCTTGGAATTTACAAGTATCTGAATATTTTTAACTATTCATAAATATTAAATATACATTTACATATCAGGCTCGTGTAAGAGGTAGTAACACAGAGTGAGAATTCTTTAAATGAGCTGTTATTTTATGCACAACAGCTGAAGAACTGTGAGATCTTGCAAGATCGTTTTAGCTACTGTTAGATTATGTAGTAACTGTACACAAGTGTATACAGTGTACTGCTCAGGTCTTAATGAGTATTGTGCCCTTCATTCATATCAATGTTTTCTCCTTAAAATTATCCTTGTCATGTAAATGTAAAATAAAACAAACAAACAGACCAAAAAAAAAAAAAAAAAAAAAAAGGTCTTACTCAGATTAGAATCATCATAGAATCATAGAAAGATAGAATAATAGAATATCTGAATATCTGAGTTGGAACAGATCCACAAGCATCATCAAGTCCAACTGCTGGGTCCCCAAAGATCACCTGAAAATAATAAGAAAAAAAAAATAATAATAAAAAAAATCAGGTCATGTGTCTGAGAGCATTGTCCAAACACTTTTTGAACTCTGGCAGGCTTGGTGCTGTGACCACTTCCCTGGGTCCAAGATTAGTATGATGGGAGCATTTTATAGAATCATAGAATCATTTAGGCTGGAAAAAAACCCTTAGGATCATCAAGTCCAACCATCCACCTAACTACCATTAAACCATGTCCTTAAGCACCACATCCACATCTTTCTTAAATACCTCCAGGTATGGCAATTCCACCACTTCCCTGGTGTTCTAATGCCATACTACCCTTTTCATGAAGAACTTCAAAACAGGGATGAGTAAGCATAGATTTTTTCAAAGCCAAATATATTTCTAAGTTAGGTCCTTCAAAATCTTCATGGATTACACATCTGAGTTACTACATAGCCACTTTATTGATTCTGCCTGTCTTAAATTATGATGTTGGAAAGCTCAGGTATGCTACAAGTTTCAACTCCAGGGGACATTTTAATACCTGACATGTTCTAGTATCACTGAAAGTAAATTTGGTACTGAAAAATAAGATTTCTTATTCTTTGCCTTAGGCTTAGTCTACATCAGGAAGATAGTACACCAAAAAATTTTTGGATATTACAAAGTACAGTTATTTCGATTCCCTTCCCCACACCCCTCTGATCCTGAACGAGCTGATAGGCATAATAATCTGTTTTTGTAGCTGAAGAACCTTCATTTCTATCAAAAATTGCTTTGGGGTATTTAAAACAAAAATACTACTAACCCCTGAAGATGATGGATCCACTGACTTTAACACAAAGGGTGTTATCCTAAATTTCCAGAGAAGAACAGGAGCTCTAATTGTGAGAACCATGACAGTTCCACTCTGTACTGTCAATTAACACTTTCTCTATATACCATAATATCAACAAATTACAGTTCTTCACATATTATTAAAGAGTTTTAAGGCAGTTTTCTGCAATGTCATCAATAATCTCATGGTATGGCCCTTCAGGAGCTAAAACAATGGAAGTGTTGACAATATGGAAAACTTGTAGATGAACCAGAGTCATTAACATCTCCAAAACTTCTCTTTCTGGCATCACCAACAGCCATCCTGAAACCTCATTTATTACAAACATATGGAAAAATAAAAATATAAAAATAAAAATAAAAATAAAAAAAAATAAAAATAAAAAAAAATAAAAATATTTTAAAGGTAAGAGACATAAATTTCCTTATAAATTTCATTAACAAAGATTAGCGCTAATCTATAAGTACAGCTCTGGGAGTGTGCAGGCATACTTATGAAAAAGTCATTTACTCACAACCTTATATTGACTTAATGTCCTTAAGGACTTAGAAAAGAAAGTGCCTCTGATATTTATATAACAACATTTAGTAAATTGTGATTTAAATAGCTGCTCCTATATGTTGCCATGATTATATTAAAAAGATGGCTGCTTTTAAATAAAAAGTTTCTTTTCACTATTCACTGTCTTCTGGGAAAAGTATGTTTTTAATTAGTATACTTTAAACATAAATGATTGATATTTTTGAAATAAAATTTTTAAATCAAATTTAAATTGTCATTTTAAAATGTATTTAAATAAATACAAAGTTTTATAGGGGCTTACATAAAAACATTTACACTTTTAAGATTCTTTTAAAAATAATTTTAAAAGCATTTTTTTCTCAACAAATTGACTACTTTATTTCCAAACTTTTGTTTCAGCTACTGAATGGATAAATTTGTTCATTTCTAAGCAGCTTGACTTTCTGATGTGCTTTTCCTGATCTGGAAGTTAAATTCATGTGAAGAATTAATAATATGAGAAATGAACAAGTGTTCAATATTTATTCATATGGACAACATTATTTCTGAAATTCTGAAAATTGCATTAAAAGTATTTCAGAAAGATTTTTTTTTTCCTTTTAAAATGTAATCAGTTTGAACATTAGAAGGACTGGTAAGAACAGATATAATCATAGAATCATAGAATAGTTCAGATTGGAAGAGACCTTAAAGATCATCCAACCCCCTTGCAAGTGGGGACAAGTAGATCCACAAGTAGACCCACTAGATCAGGTTGCTCAAAGTCCATCCAACTTGGCCTTAAACAGTTCCAGGGATGGGCAATCCACAAATTCTCTGAGCAACCTGTTTCAGTACATCACTATGATGGTGAATCCACAAATTCTCTGAGCAACCTGTTTCTGTCCCTTGCTATCCTGAGAGAAAAAGATTTTTTTTTTTCTGAATATCTAATCTAAATCTACCTTGTTGTTGTTGTTGTTTAAAACCATTAATTCTTATCCTATCAATACTCTACCTGATAGACTCCCTCTCCCACTTTCCTGTAAGCTCCCTTTAGACACTGGAAGGCTGTTATAAAGTCTCCCCGGAGCCTTCTCTTTTTCAGGCTGAACAACCTTAACTCTCTCAGCCTGTCTTCATAGGAGAGGTGCTCCAGCCCTTTGATCATCCTCGTGGCCACCCTCTAGACTTGTTCTAATAGGTCCATGCCCTTCTTGTGCTGGGAGCCCCAGAGCTGAATGCAATACTCCAGGTGGGGTCTCACAAGAGCAGAGCAGAGGGGGACAATCACCTCCCTTGACCTGCTGGCCACACTTCTTTTGATGCAGCCCAGGATACGGTTGGCTTTCTGGGCTGCAACTGCATATTGCTGGCTTATATGAAGCTTCTCTTCAACCAACACCCCCAGGTCCTTATCCTCAGGGTTTCTCACAATGAATTCTCCGCCCAGGCTGTATTTCTGCTTGGTATTGCCCTGGCCCTGGTGCAGCACCTTGCACTTGGCCTTGTTGAACTTCATGAGATTTGCACTGGCCCTTATCTCAAGACTGTCCAGATTCCTCTGGACAGCATCCCTTCCCTCTAGCGTGTCGACAATACCACACAGCTTGGTGTCATCCACAGACTTGCTGAGAGTGTACTTAATCCCACTGTCCATGTTACTGACAAATATGTTATATAGTTCTGGTCCCAACATTGACTGCTGAGGAACACCACTTGTCACTGATCTCCACTTGGTCATTGAGCCATTGACTGCAACTTTTTGAGTATGACCATCTAGCTGATTCCTTACCCACCAAGTGTTCCATCCATCAAATCCATGTCTCTCCAATTTGGAGACAAGGATGTCTTGTGGGACACTGTTAAATGCTTTATACAAATCCAGGAAGATGACATCATTTGTCCTTATCCACCAATTCCTTATTCACCAATGATGTAACCCTGTCATAGAAGGCCACCAGATTTGTCAGGCATGATCTGCTGTTAGTGAAATCATGTTGGCTATCACCAATCACCTCCTTATTTTCCATGTGCCGTAGCATAGTTTCCAGGTGAATCTGCTCCATGATCTTGTCAGACACAATTGAGACTGACTGGTCTGTATTTCCCCAGGTCTTTTTTTTTTTTTTTTCCCTTTTTAAAAATAGGGGTCACGTTTCCCCTCTCCCAGTCAGTGGGAACTTCACCAAACTGTCACAGCTTCTCAGATATGATGGATAGTGGCTTAGCAACTTCATCCACCATTTCCCTCAGGACCCATGAATGTATCTCATCAGATCCCATGGACTTGTGAACCTTCACCTTCAGGTTCCTTACATTGGCTTGAACCTGATTTTCTGTGGTCTTCATTCTCCCAGTTTCTGCATTTGCCCTCTGTGGCTTGGGGTGTGTGGCTCGAACACCTGCTGGTGAAGATTGAGGCAAAAAAGTCATTGAGTACCTCAGCCTTCTCCATATTCCAAGTAAGCAGGTCTCCTGTTTCCTTCCGGAGAAGGCCCACATTTTCTCTGTCCTTCCTTTTATCACCAGTGTACCTATAGAAGCCTTTCTTGTTGCTTTTGACATTCCTGGCCAGATTTTAAAAAGGGCTTTAGCTTTGCCAACCTGATCCCTGGCTGCTTGGACATTCTTTGTATTCCTCACAGGCTTCTTGTCCTTGGGTCCACACTTGCTTCCTGTTTGTGTTTGAGTTTGTCCAGGAGCTCCTTGTTCATCCATGAAGCCCATCTGACATTTGTGCTTGACTGCCTCTTCGTTGGGCTGTATCACTCCTGAGCTTGGAGGAGGTGATCCTTGAATATTAACCAGCTTTCTCAGGCTCCTCTTCCCTCCAGGGCTTTATTCCACAGTACTCTACAGCTTCCTCACAAGGGGGAGTGGAGGGGCAGGCGCTGATCTATTCTCTTTAGCGACCAATGATAGGACCTGCGGGAATAGTGTCAAGCTGTGGCAGGAGAGGTTCAGGCTGGATATCAGGAAAAGGTTCTTCACCGAGAGAGTTGTCGCGCAATGGAACAGGCTCCCCAGGGATATAGTTACAGCACGAAGCCTGTTGGAGTTTAAGAAGTGTTTGGACTGTGCTCTTAGTCATATGGTCTGAATTTTTGGGTAGACCTGTGTGGTGCCAGGAGTTGGACTCGATGATCCTTATGGGTCCCTTCCAACTTGAGATATTCTATTCTATGATTCTATGACTCTACCAAGCAGATCCCTGAACAGGCCAAAATCATCTCTCCTGAAGTCCAGGGTTGTGTTTCATGTTCACTGCAGCCAAGACTGCCCTTGAGCTTCATACTCCCTGTCAGCCCCTCCTTGTTGGTGAGAATGAGGTCCAGCATTAGTGCCTCTACTCACTTGCAGAAGGAAGATATTGTCGCCCTCGAGGAACCTCTTGGATTGTTTATGCCCTGCTGTGTTGTTCCTTAAACAGATATTAGGGTGATTAAAGTCCTCCATGAGCACCAGGGTTTGAGTTATAAACCATTTTTAATCTTAAACATGCATTACTGAGTTTTAATATGGTTTTAAACTCTTAATATTTTAGCTAGAAATCCAATGTTGGTTTTAACTTTACTGGTCTGAGTGAACTGTTGGGTTCAGTGAGAATACCACAGACTTACACTTCTGCTTAAGTACTTGCTGGATTTGTGCCACAGATAATAATTAATATTACTTAAATGTTTTTTAGTGAATAGAAAAAGTCATAGCTATAGATCAGGATTTCTCATCAGCATCAACAAATTGAAATTTGCTACCCCAAAACAAAACATCATTTATTTTGTTCTACTTACCCTGAGAGAAAACATTTTCATTTTATCTATTTATTTATAAGCTATTTCTATATGTTTACATGCTATTAGTATTTATTTACATATTTTGGATAATAATAGTGCCTTTGAATGATGAACATAAAAGGAGACGACCTGGAGGGACTGGTACTGAAATCTGCCAAGAGGGTTGAAAGTGAGAAGGGTTTGTAAAGAAAGCACAGTGGCTAATGAAGCATTAATGAAGTTTTGGAAAGTTTTGGAAAGTTCCAAAGGTTACGAGGGAAATAGTGCTTCCTTTCTCTCTTCCATGTTTTTTCTTGAGTTTTCTCCTTATTGCATACTTTGCTGCTGACAGACTGATGCTCAGTCCCTCCTAGGTCAAATGTCTTTGCCTGCAAAGGATGCTTTGCTCTTAGCTCTTCTTCCCTTTTTTCTCCCGTAAGAGAAAGAGCCCGTAGATGCAAGAGCCCGTAGTTCTGATCTGCTATGTTATACTGGAATACAAATGAGACAAAAGTAACATTGAAATAATGAAATGTCTGGTTTAAACAAAATAATTTGTAAGCATGTCTTCCTCTGCCTTCTGTATCTCTGAATGACAGAGCTCCAATCTTTTCCTCAGTATGATGACTTTCAGCATAATCCCAGAGTGTAACATACTCTGTATGGTTCTCTCTCTCAGTCTTTCACTACAGGCGTGTTAGTTTGTGTAGTTTCCACTGTGTTATGTAGTTGTGCATTGTTTGAGTTCCAGGTCATCACCCACTTTGTTTCTAGTTATCCCTACATAGATATTTGTGGCTTTAAAGCTATGGGGAACCATAACACAGGTCAGAAACCTGTCCATTTGCTTCTGCAAGAGTCTGTGAAGACACTCACAGACGAATTTGCGGATTCAGAGATCTGTTCTTCATGTAGAGATTTTTTACTGAGAATTACGACATCGCATGAATATATTCAGTGGCTTTACTGCTTTGTGTTTTTGTTTGTTTATTTGTCTTTTGTTTGCTTTCAATCATCTGTTTGTAGGACCTAATCAAAAATACCTATTTCTTTTAATTTCTACTCCATATATTTCTACTCTGTATAGATAGCTGAGAGAACATGATACAAATCTTGTGCAATGGACACAAACTGGAACATAAGATGTTCTGTATAAACATGAGGAAGCCCTTTATTGTGCGTGTGATGGGCACTGGAACAGGTTGCCCAGAGAGGCTGTGGAGTGTGCCTCCTTGGAAATCTTCAAAAAACACCTGGACATGTGCTAAGTGTCCCTGCTTGAGCAGGGGTGTTGGACCAAATGACCTCCATATCTCCCTTCCAACTTCAACCATGTTGCAATTCTGTGATCCCAATACTCAAGAGTTTTTCAGAAACTCTGCGTTCACTAGAAATTCTTTTTTTTTTTTTTTTTTTTTGTTATTCTGGTACAGAATACATTTTTTTGTAACACATATGTAAATTATCTTTTATAAATTTCAAAATAAATAATTGAAAGGACACTCTCTAGTCTTACTAGGTCAATGTTGGTGATTTAGTATACCAGGAACTCATCACAATCAACAGTTAGCCTTTTTTATCTGAAGAAAGGGTACTATAGCTTTCTTTCCAATGTTTAAGAGGTTTTAAGTTCTAGATCAAGTTATTAAAAAATTCTCCCCAACCTTTAAAAGATCCAGTCAAAATTAGTTATACTAATGAAAAAAAAAATTAAAATACATAACTCATTGGCTGTTGAGAAGACATATATAAGGCATCAGTTCCAGATATATGCAATTGCTACTGGTAAGATTGATTAAGGAAAAAAAAGTCTAATTTTGAGAAATATATATTCAGCATGAAATTTAACACAATGTAATTACTTTCAGCTTAAATATGGATTAGGATTTACATTGAATTATTTTATAATTCTATGTAAGTGTCTGTAAAACTGAGTCGTTAACAGCAATTCATTGTTTAGTTAAAAATTTTGAATTTTTGATTTAATATTTCATTTGTATGTAATGAAACTTTTTTATTTTTTGGACATGTTAATTTTTCTTCTGCATACAATATCCTAATCACTTGATGTACAGCCGATGAAGGAGAACTAATATAATTCAGTAAGAAAAGTTATGCTCACTTTTAAAAGAGAGTGGAAATTCTGATTTTTGCTATTCAGTGTCTCTACTTGTGTATGTGACATTTTCTGGGCATTTTGAAAGAGAAAGGCCTTAATTTTGATCCCACTTATACACGTAAATGGCCTCCGTAAATGTAAAGTATGAAAGTATGACATTTTTGGTTTGATGGAGTGCATTAGAAACTTGTCTATTCTGTAGCCAGGCTGACTGATTTATGCTCTGTTACTTAGCTAGTGACTTGAAAACAACAGTATGTATTTCATTATGCTGCTTTTCATGAATTTATACAGGCCAAACTATTGGAAGTAACTTAATGGTGATTACAGAGACTGAAAGAATAAATTGGTGATGGAAACAGGAAAATGTCAGTTGTTGAAAATATTAGTAAAATCATATCCCAAAAGAAGTTGTTTTACTTTTGTAATAAAATCATTATCTCCCTTTGCTGATGAACTCTTTTTGATAGTAGCAGGTAGTCTAAGCCTCTGGACTTCATTAATAAGAAGAGATTCTGGCACTACTGACACTATTAAAAAGAAAAAATAGGAATAAAGCAATATCTATATTAGCACTTTCCCATTTCACTTGTTTGCTCTTGAAAGGCACTCTTTAATTCGTTATTTCAAGGAATATAAATTCTTTCAAAGGATTAAAACATATTTGAAATTCAGGGCCTTGGCTCCTGGAGTTTTATTTTTCCAAAATTCACTTATATTAGTGGCAAAACTCAACAGCTTCCCAAAATACATGGTATAGTTAGTTATTTTCTGTCAATATGCCAGTTTTTATTCTAGTTCCAGGAGAGTTTCCAGTGTCGAAAGGATCTCTGACTCAGCCTTATGCCTTCATTAAGTCAGGCATCTCTCCAAATCTTCATACACACATCATATCCAAGCCTTTTGGATAATTTGTTTAACATTTTAAAGAAATTACCTCTCCATTCAGACACAATGACGCTGCTCTGTTCAAGAATCTTGTTTCTATCAATCAACAGGGATACTAAACAACAAAGCAACAACAAACTGAATGCCAAGTCACAGTGATTTTATTGAAGCAGTGAACCCACAGAGCATGCAGCTAGTTTTAAGCAAAATGCAAACAATTTAAACATGCAGACCAGAAGCAGGGGAAGAGCACACTTGTCAAATTGACAAGGGATGGCACCTTTAATCTCACCCACTGATGAACAACAGGTGAGGAAGTTATCAATCTCTCACATTCTCTGTCATGATGTTGGACATCTCCTTCACTGGGTAGCACCCCTGGACCAGCCAACAAGAGCTACCCCGAGCTCAAGTTGGGGAGCTACACTTATAGGCCTGTGACTTTCGATAGTCTGGTCAACCTGCTGATGCAAGAGTGTCAGGTGTGTTTCTAGAAGGTTGCTGGTCTGTGAATAGCAAACTATTGTCTGGTGAATAGTTAATCCATGCCCCAGAGGGGACGTTGTCTAGACTGTTCATGAGTAACTGAGTGGGGCAACATGGCTGTGAATTGCTTGTGGGAAGTCCATTGATATCTTTAAAGACTACAGATTTCTTTGTATAAGATGATTATACAAGCATGTTACATAAGCATTCTATTGTTTTATTGTCCCATGCTATACCTGAGGAAAGGAGCATCTCACCACAAATCTCATTAGGTCAACTTCCCTACTTTACAGATGGGAAAGTGACATACAGGGAGGTGAAGTGACTTGCCAAGAGCAACCTGGGCAAGGCACTGAGATACCCAGTAGCAAAGTCAGATACAGAAATATGGTTGTGCATGTGGAAGTCCCTATTCTTTCCCACATGGTGTTGTGTGTGCTCTGCTCTGTATTTATGCTTTTATTCCTAAAGTCCTGAATCATAATGGCATTATCTATTTGTGAAGACAAATATTCTTCTGTTAGCTTTCAAAGCATTTTTTTTTCCCTTTCCTCTTGGAACATCGGACTTATGTCTGTGTCACAATGAGAATGAAAACTTTCTTTACATATTAACTATGACTAAATATAGGCTCCCTACACCACAATGAACATGTACTGTTGCCTTTTCAAATGACAGCTCCTTCCTCAAAGAACAGCTTTCATTACTTCTGCTGCATTCATTGCTTTGACTCCCCATCCAGAGGAACCATTACTTCTTTACACAGTAAACAGTTATCTAGAATATTTTGTTTCATATCTGTATTTTAATAGATGAGATACTTAAAAATTAAACAAAAAACCTGCACTTGTATTTGTTCCTTTGCCAGTGCATTAACTGTTACCAGTGAAGGACATTATTACTATAATTTTTTGTTTTCCATAAGAACATTATATAGTTCTGAATGTAAATGTAGGAAAGAAAGTATTGAACTAAGAAAGGACTTCCTCTATATAATAAGTTTTACTCAGGTTTTGTTCAGTGAACAATGCTATTGACAAATAGAAATAATCTGTATTCTAGTATCTCTTACCAATATAGAGTTCTGTATGCATACTAAAAAGCATCTCCATGGATTGCTTTTTCTATGGATTAGAGGGCAGGTCACTGCAGGACTGAGGCTCCTAAACCAGCAGTACAGTGAAGTCCAAAAGTCCTCCTTTTGTGGTAATGGGCAGGGGAGAGTACATAGGGAGAAAGTAGTTTTGTGTCCTCCCTAAAATGTGTCAACCATTTCAAGTGTATATGCTTATAAAAATCTTTTCAACAGAAGAAGGTGACAGAGATCTTTGTGCCCTGAAGTTAAATAGTGATCAGACAGCAAACCATAAGAATGTCAGAGTTCAATCTTTAGTACTTTAATGGAGTGACAGAATGGTTTTATGTTTTTGAAGACAGAGATTAATCCAGTTTTGCCTTTTCATAGTTACCTGATTTCACCTCATCGTATATATAATGTTTTCTCTTTGATGGTTTGTTTATTCAGGAGAGCTGATATATACCCAAGTAAACAGAGCAAGCTACTTTTCTATACAGAAATAGAAGGAACTATAATCCAGAGCTTGGAAGAAAAGCACTTCTTTTTAATAACCCTCTTTGAGTAATCTCAACATTCTACTAAGCACAGTGAAGAAAAAATAGAATTGTGTAAAAAAAAAAAAAAAAAGAAAATCAATTTTCTGAAAGCAGAATAAAATCTTTTAAAATATTCTGACCAAGTAAACTATTATAGATAAGATATGAAGAACCTTATCAACTTACTGAATTGAAACATATTAATAAATGATATATGGACTTCTAAAGCTAAAGTTGATTAAAGCCATTTCACCCATTAAACAATTTTCTCATATTAATAGGATTTTTTAAAATGAGCAGTTAAATTATGTGCTTTGTCATTATTAGCAATTATAGCACTGAGAAGTTATTCATTTAGTAATATTGAGATAAAACAGTTCATTAGTTCATATAAAGTTAGATAATAATGTGTCCCACTGAGCAATCCACAGTTTTCACCCTTATAAATTCTCACTGTGGGGAAAACTGTTGGAAATATCTATTAATTTTAAAAAGTCAGGATAATTCTGTTGTTAATGTTTTAAGTTCAATATTTAGGAGCAAAAAAAACACTGTTCTTTTAAAATAAAAAATACACAAAAATCCAGTTCTACAGTGAATTGATTTTAATTTTTGTTCATTTCTTCACAACTGTTTTAAATAACTGCTTGCTTCTGTCTTATCAGTTTTCTGAAAGCTCATGACACTGGTAACAACAAAATGGTAAAGCACCACACTTAAACTGATTTCCTATAAAAGAGACATCTAGAACTTGCAGCACTGATAATTCAACCACATTCTGCAGCTTATTTTTTGTTGTTTTGTTCCAGAGCCACTTAGTTCAATACCTAAAGGGGAAGTACTTATGAAGTTTACTTCTGAAGAATTTAGGAGTGAAGATGCTTTTGCAATTGCCTGGGATTATTATATATATATATATATATATATATATATAAAAACATATATTGATATATATATTTATTTATATATATATATTTCTCCAGTTTGTTTGTTTAACTGACATAAAGAAGTGAAATAAATGTTCCAGCAATACATGTCTGGCCTATAATTAGCAGGCTAACTAGTGGTAAGAAGAGCAGAACATTTTAGCATGATGAAACTATTTTTATGACTGCTATGAGGAAAACTTTTTTTGTGTTTAACAATCATCAAGTCCACAGGAAAAAAATAAAAAGAAAAGAAAGTAAGAAAGAAAAAAGCAAGGAAGCAAGGAAGCAAGAAAAGAAAGAAGAAAGAAAGAAAGAAAGAAAGAAAGAAAGAGAACGCAGGGATAATTTTTATGAGAGTATACCAGCTAGGCTTACAGTTATAAATATGTGCCTAGAATGAGGTGCTGTTATATTGGTAAATTTTGCAAGGGGTTATGCCAGTCTCACGTTCCTCTAGAGGACACAGCAGCTTTGACAACTTCTATACTAGGCTTCTCAGGATGTAGTCATGCTCATGCCAGAGCCTCCTCTCTTTCCTTTCCTTTCCTTTCCTTCCCTTTCCTTCCCTTTCCTTCCCTTTCCTTTTCCTTTCCTTTTCCTTTCCTTTCCTTTTCCTTTCCTTCTTTCCTTTCCTTTCCTTCCTTTCCTTCCTTTCCTTTTTCCTTTCTTTTTCCTTTCCTTTCCTTTCCTTCCTTTCTTTCCTTTCTTTCCTTTCTTTCCTTTCCTTCCTTTCCTTCCTTCCTTCCTCCTTCCTTTCCTTTTCCTTTCCTTCCTTTCCTTTCCTTTCCTTTCCTTCCTTTCCTTTCCTTTCCTCCTTTCCTTTCCTTTCTTTCCTTTCCTTCCTTTCCTTTCCTTTCCTTTCCTTTCCTTTCCTTTCCTTTCCTTTCCTTTCCTTTCCTCTCCTCTCCTTCCCTTCCCTTCCCTTCCCTTCCCTTCCCTTCCCTTCCCTTCCCTTCCCTTCCCTTCCCTTCCCTTCCTTCCCTCCCTTCCCTTTCCCTTCCCTTCCATTCCCTTCCTTCCTTCCTTCCCTTCCCTTCCCTTCCTTCCCTTCCCTTCCCTTCCCTTCCCTTCCCTTCCCCTTCCCTTCCATTCCTTTTTTTTTCTTTCTTTTTTTTTTTTCTCCCTAAAAGGCAGATCTTTCGGACCTTTGCTAGAATATGTTTTTTTAAAGAAGTGATTCAATGTTTTGCTGAAAGATGTGTAAATAAGGATATATGACTATACAATGCCTAGTATAACTATCTGCCGTACAAAAATAAAATAAGAAGCACCCCATCATACAATGCCCACTGACAGGCCAACTTCATAGCCTGACCAGGCCTTTTAAAATGATTTGTGTAGTCTGAGAAATACTGTGTCTAAGAAATGACATTTTTTGTGCTCCTGTACTGACAATGGGCTGTGAAGCACAGCATACTTTTTCATGTCTCTGGTTTATTACTAACTTAATTAAATCTGATTGTTGGAAAAGACAAGCATCATTCTGCTCCAAAGCTAGTTCTGTATTTCATGTGTTTCCAGTATATGCCTTGGCATCTTCTGTGCTCCAAGACACAAGATGCCAAAGAGGTCTAGATAACATGCTGTTCGCTGGTAAGCTTTGACCTTTACCGTGCCATAGAAGTGCCTTCTCAGTGTCAAGATAATAAATGACATCATCATATGAATCAAAATTATAGTCAAACACCCCTTCACATTACCAGAAGGGTGTGAGAGAGTTCAAAAGTCTGGAAGACAATGTGTATAGCAATAACTCTTCCTGCTTTCTGACATATTTATTCACTCAATTAAAAACTTGTGAAAAAATCTGAGATATATTTCTTACTTTGTGTGTGTGTGTGTGTGTGTGTGTTAATTGTTCATCCAGCAATGACAGCCATGAAGGACAACCATTTTTCTTTTTCCAGAACTTTCACATGGAAGAGGTGACGACTTATTCACAGTTCAGACATACAGTAAGTAATTATTCATTATATTATTATTACAGTATTATATCAGTATTATATATATACATATATATATTATATTATATACAGTATATATATATACAGTATTATATCATACTGTTATAGTATATGTCATATATCAGACTGTGAAAGTCTTATATCTGCACTGTGACATCTCTGTCTTGTGTGATTTGTCTTCCAGCCTCTTTAAAGTCCAGGCAAAACTATACTCCTGGCTGGAACAAAGCATGATGGCCTATACAAAGAAAAAAGAAAATTATTGTGACCAATATCATCATTGATAGTACTAGTTAATGCTAAAGTAGACTCTAGGAATCTTAGCAGGAGTACAAATGATGTCCAACAACATTTCTGGATGAAAAATATGTTTCAACTGTCTCATAGGTGTAAGGCTATGTGGATGGAGACTGGGGAGTTAGATGATCTTTACAGTCCCTTCCAACAGTCCCAGTGATTACCACTGTCTGTCCTATCTTCTTATATCTTTCTCTCATTAAATCCCTTTCCTAACTATCTCTCTGTGTATTGCACTCTCTTGTCTATGTGTACCTGAGCTGCAAGGATTAAGTGCCAGACCTAGATGTGGGTGAGTGAACCTCAGTACCAGCCACTGGGAGTCAGGCTGGTGAAGGGCGCCCCAAGTTGGGGTGCCAGCTACTGGAGTGAGTACAGGTGTCTCAGCACTATCCACTGGTGGCACCTGTGTGTGTGAGTGGAGTTGGTGCCAGCTACCGGAGTCAGGCCAGGCATGTAGGCCTATGGACTGTGGTGCCAGCTACTAGAATGAGTTGGGTCCTTGTTCAGCAGCTTGGAGCAGGGAGGGAGAACATAGCTCCCTGGATCTAGAAAATGTCCTACAGAGTTTGAGCCTCCAGTGCCAGCTACTGGGGGGACTGGTATGAGTGGGTGGGGTGCCAGCTAGTGGAATCATACTGAGGGTGAAGGCTCCCATTGGCCTGTGGTGCCCGCTGCTGGAGTGGGTAAGGATCAGTTAGTAGTTGCTGGGTCCTCTCTAGACACAGGGTGGGCCCCATGGACTTGTGGGGATTGGTGTGAGTGAACTAGGTGCCAGCTACTGGAGTCAATACTGCCTACACCTCCAGCCTGCGGTGCCATCTACTGGAGCAAGTCCGGTCCTAGCATTAGCTGGGACAAGTGGGTGTCTGCTGCTCCCAGCAACTGGGGCAAGTAGGGATGTGTTCCCAAACCAGCTACCGCTGGGGAATGGTGTGGGTGAGGCAAGAGCACTGCCCTGCACCGCTGGCTGGAGCATGGCTGTGAGCTACAGCCTGTGTGCATGGTGCCATCTGCTGGCAGGGGGGTGAGTGTCTGTATCTTTCCTAACCTGGTGCGCTTGAGGTGTGAGTGTGTATTTTCTAACAACATTAAGCTAGACTAGTGGGCAAGTAGTGGAGGCCTTGGGTCTGGGCCAGGATATCAAAACAAGCAGTGGGTCTGTGTTGGTAAGTGCAAGGGGGACTATTGAATGTCGTTTGCCTGAGGGATGAGTGTGTATGTGCATTTGCAGCCAACTTCGACTTGGACTAGCCAGTGAGTAAGCAATCTGTGAAGCAGGTAAGAGGGCCTAGGATCTGTGCAGGGGTGCTGGGCCAGCAGAGGGACTGCCGAAGAGGTACTAACAGAATGTGGGCAAGGGTGCTGGAAGGACAGAGGAACTGTGTCAGGTACTTGGAGGATCCGTGATGTGGGTGTGCCTGAGAACCTAGAGAGTGTTGTATGTGCTTTCACTAGTGACCTTATGTCTGCCAGCTGGAGAGGAGGAAGGGGTGTCTGCTTTTGGTGTCTACATTTACGTGGATCCTGTGTGTGTGTTGTTGAAGGCAGCCCTTGACTGCGGCAGCATTTGTGCCCAGTCATATCAGTGTCCTGTCTTTGTCTGTGTATGTCCATGTGTCCCTGGGATATGTGCTCAACTTTGCTACTGGTTGAACCTGGAAAGGGGAAAGTGGCATCTGCACCCCCTGTCCCCCCAGCCTGGGCACAGACCCTGGGTCACTGGGCCAGAGTAGCCAGGCAGGAAGGGTTAGGGCTGGAGGAGACAGCCACTTGCTTGTTGTTCTTTACCCCACCTTAATAACAGTAATAATAATAATAATAATAATAACAATAATAATAATAATAATAACAATAATAATATAATACAAACAAACAGTGATTTTAAATTTATGGCATATATAAGAAGACTAGGAATTTGCTAACGTAAGTATCTTATAGTTTCACCAGCTTCTGGAATTTGCTGCATGTGATTTGAAATGTTAAGAATAATATTGACTTTAAACTGAATCATGAACTCACATCTTCTGGTTTGTAAATCATTCTTCCGGATGTAAAAGGCAGAAAGAACCATTATGAGTACCTTTCTGATCTGTGTAATACAATCACAGAATAACATCAGTTCTCACCCCTTAACTAGTTGATGAATTGAAAAATATCTGTGAAAAAAAAGATATGTCTTGATTCAAGCTTGCTGGTTCTGCTCTAAGCAGAGGCTATGTTCAGAATTAAGGTATATGGTATCACCATGACTACAGCTAACTCAAACATATGTTAAATGGCACAGAGATAGGGCAGATGTATTATAATACAGCAACAAGAGATCCAGTGCAATGGTATTCTTTAAGTTCTTCAATCTGGTCTTCTTGTTCCATCTTGAAACCATCCTTGCAAATAACTCCATCAGCTCCTCAGCAAGGGAAAAGCATGGCAGTTGTCATTAGATTTATGGTTTAGGGAATTTTTCCAGATGGTGCACAGTAAGTGGAACAAAAATTCTTGAAAGCTGAATAGGTGAGTGGGAGCACCATACAGACATGCTGAGGTGGCTCCAAGAACCTAACTTTTAGAACTAGTACAGCCAGATTGATAATCATGATAATTGGCCACGTATGAGTTTGGCTAGGCCTTCTATGAACTGTTATCTCATGGTATTACATTCCAAGGCAAAAAGTACCCAAACAATTAAAAAAAAAAAAAAAAAGAAAAAGTATATGGAATAAATAATAAAAGTTTTGTTCAGTACCTTGAATTTTATTCCATGACTATTAAGTTTTTATGAATCTTCAGTTTTGTACTTTTATGGTGTGCTCTCCATTTGTCGTTTGTTGTTTAGGCTCTTGACGAAAATTATTTGGTATTGTAGACATTCTACAATGCTAAAATTAACTCCAGTATTTTTTGGGGAAAACTTACCATTTTATTTTACTGGTTCACTTTAAAGCTGAGAAAACATACTATATTCAGTTGAGGTACACACATTTGTGTTTTAGGCTAGAATGAGAAAAAAAAGTAAAAGCCTTTTGAGTGAGATTTCCTGCATTTCTCACCTCTTGTGATTTCACAGCCCACTATTTGAATTGCTCAGTGGACACTGTTTTATGCATAAATAGCTGGTAGTGAATCCAAGACAAGACAAAACGAATATCCTACTTCCTTGAGCATACAGAATAAGGAAACAGTAGGAAGGCTGAATGTTTTGGGTGGCTGATAATTCATAAGACAGAAATAACTTCAGGTAAATAGATCGTCAAAGTACTGTATAGAGGGATTTTCCAAATAAATTATGTAGGGAGGAAGATACAGATTCCAGATATTCCTCAGTGATCTGATCATCTTGTCTGATGCGGAACTGTGTTGTTGGAAATTAATCGAATTCGTTTGCATTTTGCAAGCTATTTAGATTTTTGAGAGTAAGCAGATCGTGGTGATGGTCTATACTGTGGAAGAATTTCTGACTAATTCTACTGATGGGTATTTTGCCAGCTATCACTTCTCAGGAAGTATGACTGATGGTCAATTCCGTGTGGCTCAGTTCACCTGGAATGCAGATTGCCCTTCTTCACCTTCTCATTTCTTCTTTAGATTTTTAAACCTTTCTTTTGTCAGGTTGATGCAACAGATTTTAATAGCTGAGGGTGTTATTTTTAACTGAAACAAACAAACAAACAAACAAAAACCCTCTACAACAAACAACCAAAACCCCTCCCCCCTAAATCCTTCATCAGGGAATTAAATATATAAGCTGACGTATGAATTTTTACTGTGTAGCTATTCCACCTAAAAAACATTAAAGAAAAAAGTACTTTCATTTTTTACTCAGCCCCGCTTTGGAGTTTGACTGTTGAATAGTTCCTCAGTTGTTCAAATATGTGGTATCATTGAATGCTGAATATGACAAATATTTCCTTGATGATCACGATGATTTTTTTGGTCACATTGTTCACCACACTTTCAGTAGTTGAGATACTCAGGGTTAAATGGTAAAAAGCCAGCGACTAAAACCAAAACCAAAAACAAACAACAAAGAAACCCCCAGTCTGTGGCAGTCGTGAAATCAAAATCACGTATTAGCCGATGATAATTTGATCTGAGAAAATAAATAATACTTCATTTAGGCATATTTCTACAGTAACTAGTTTTGACTAGTTAAGTGTAAAAATAACAAACAGAATTTCTGCACCTCCATTTTGTAAAACGTTTTCTGTTGACATCTCCAGCATGACAGTGGGCAACTAATTCATGTTATTAGATTTTTATCAAATTTATAGTAAAAGTTAATTCTGTCTCACCCCAAAAATGTGTAACTGAAATGACAAGTATCTGCAGAAGAAGCCAATCATGTATAATCCTTATTGATAAGTTGCAGGGTAGTTTACACAAATTTTACAAAATCCTATCTCTGTGCACCAATCATCTTGTTGCTTACCAGTTTCTGAGTTGTAGCTGATCTATTTGAAATTATCTATAGATTCTACTCCAAGGACATGGAATAGATAGGTTTTGTTTCTAACCCAGATAACATGTATTTTTCGGAGCAATTTTTGTCGCAGAGGATTTTTTTTTTTTTAAGACAGAAATATCAATAGTACAGTTATTTAAATAAGATCTAAGAATGTAAGAAAGACAGTCCGTAGAGAAACAAAACCATTTTTGATCACAGAATCACAGAGTAGTTGAGGTTGAAAGGGACCCTCTGGAGATCATATGGTCAACACATCTTTCAAAATGGGGCACCTAGAGCCACTTGCTCAGGACCATGTCCAGACAGCTTTTTAGTATTTCCAAGAAGCATCCTTCAGTCTCTCTGGGTAACGTGCACAGTAAAGAGGTGCTTCCAGATGTTCAGAAGGAACCTTCTGTGTTTCAGTTTGTGCCCACTGCCTCTTGTTATGGCAGTGGAACCAAATGAAAACAACTTGGTTGTCCTCTGCACCCTCCCTTCAGTTATTTATATATCTTGATGAGATCCCTCCTGATCCCCCTCTTCTCTAAGCTGAACAGTTCCATCTTTCTCAGCCTTTCCCCATAGAAGAGATGCTCCCATCCCTTCATAATCTTCATGGCTCCACATTGAACTGTCTCCAGTATGCTGATGTCTCTTTAGTACTGGGGGGCCAAAGGTGTGGCCTCATCAGTGCTGAGCAGAAGGAAGGATCACCTCCCTTGACATGCTGGCAACACTTCTCCAGGATACTGTTAGCCTTCTTTGTGGCAAGGGCACACTGATGGTTCATGTTCAACTTGGTGTTCACCAGGATGCCTGGGTCCTTTCCTGTAGAGGTGCTTCAAGCAGGGTGGTCCCCAGCATATTCCTGGGGTTGTTTCTCCCCAGGTCCAGGTGCAAGACCTTGCACTTCCTTTGTTGAACTTCATAAGGTTCGTGTTAGCCTATTTCGAGTATAGACTGATAGTATTTGATCGAATAGATGGATCAAGATCAAGTATTACAGCTGGCGAGAAGCTGTTAAGTCAGAACATAGTCTAATGTTCAGAAACTTGTCATTTTTTTTCCAACTTCTCGGCTGCTATACTAATAGTATCTTAAACTAAGTAGTTTCCCAGGTGTCCTGGAAACTACTTTCATACTAAAATAATTCTAATGCCTAATTACAAAACCTTGTTTAGCCTTTTCTATTTTCATAGTTATTTTTCGCAACCTAACCAAGGTTATGGGTTTTGTTTGTACAGTCTCAGCTAGTCTTTCCAGGCCATTCCTTTCTCCATCTGACGCTTCAGAGAACTGCTTTTTACTTGGAAAAACTCTGGTTGCATGGTTGTTTAAATAATACATACTTCCCAGATTAGTTCCAAGATACAAGCCTTTTCTCACTTTTTGCTGGATTTTGATCCTAAACTGAATGTGTAGTTCCAGCACTTTATTACTAGCATTCAGCACTTCCTGTCAGAATAAATGTATCTAATGGAGCAAACCATGTAGAAAATAACTTCTAGCACTTTTTTTTTTTATTTTGCTGAAACAAATATAAATCATTTCAGTGCTCAGCCCCAAGCGGAGATGATATCTGCCTTAAAAATAGCTACTTCAAAGAAGTTCAGAAGACATTTGCATAAAGCAGTTGTCAGATTGTTTGTGTTTAGTTCAAGGAGATGAAAATTAATTGTAAAATGCCATGTGGGAAATTTGTTCATACAGTGTCCGTAGGGATGTACGACTTCATAACTTGGATTTTACACAGAATGGTTCAAAGGACAAATTTTAAAATCATATTTCCCCTCCCATTATGGTTAAGTACACAGGCACATCTCAACGGACTACAAATTGCTTGTGTTTGCTTAAGTTCTGCTAAAAAACTTCTCTGGAAGGGGTGCCTATTTAGAGTAATTAAATAGTTGGCTCCTGTGGTGGTAAATGGAAAACATAGCAGAAGAAAAGGTGATTTTCCACAACACTGAATTAGAGGCACACCTCAAAGAGGTATCTAGTGTGATTGACTGAAAACAAAAATAACTTTCCCTCTACTTTTGAAGCTGAGAAAAAAACAGGTGGAGGAGGCCTGCAAGGGAATGTATCCCCACCATGTGAATATTGCATATTCCTGTGAGGACAGCAAACAAAGGTTAGTTTAAATAGAGCATTTACATATATGGAATTGAAAGAAGGCACCAGAGAGTTAGCTTTGCTCACAAAGATTTTCTGTAGGGGATGCAACTCCATCATGTCTCCATCCCAGCTGTATTAAAAGATGTTTTTTGAAATGGAAGCCTGTCTGAGGAAGGACTAAGTATCCTAATTTAAAGATCACTGAATTCAAAAAGAATCTTTCCAGGTTTTAGGTTTACTCTATTTGTATATGAATTGTTGAAACTTAATATTTCTCTAAATTATTCCGATGACGCATAGATACAAAGGCTACCCCTACCAAAATAAACAAGGTCAGGACATTCCCAGGCACCTTAACCTAATTGTCTCTATTGTCAAATTGCCCCTATTAGAGTGGTCCCTAGCATAGTTTTGGTTCAGTCAAATAGTCATAGTTTTGGCCGTGCTTCAGGTGTACCTCATTGTATTTCCCAGGAAAAGTTCAGCAATTAGCATGGGAAAATAAGCAGTTTTAAGGAGGGCATCCTGTTTACAAGGTTAGAGAGAATAAAGTATAAATAAGTCCATGGCATTCCATGACAGTTTTCCTTAATAGCAGACCTAGCCACGTTTAATTATTAGTGTAAATATAAGGACAGTAGGGTCAGAAACGTGGATCAGTCATACATAATTGTGGTGGTTTTACCCTGCTGAGCAGCTAAATTTCACCACATCCACTCTCTCCCTCCCCCTCCTCGAACTAAGAGGGGGAGAAGAAAATATTTTGGTAAGAAAAAAGGCTCACAGGTTGAGTTAAGAATAATTAAAGGGAAAAGAGGAAAAAGAAAAAGTAAAGGCTATGTGGAAACACAGAGGGAAGAAAAAAAAATATTTATTTCCCATCAATAAGTGATGTTTGGCCACATCCTGGGAAGCAGGACTCAATATGCACAGTGGTTGTGGGAGGACAGATGCCTTCAAACAAGAGCCCCCCCCCCCCCCCCCCCCCCCCCCCCCCCTTCCCTTCCCTTTCCCAGCTTTTACTGCTATGTGTGACACCACACGGTATGGAATAACCCTTTGGTCTGTTTAGGTCAGCTGCCCTGGTGGTGTCCCTTCCCCACTTCTTCCCCACCCCAGCCTTCTGGCTCTTGGAGGGGTTGGTAGGGAGTCTTGATGCTATGTAAGGACTGCTCAGCAATAACCAAAACACCAGTGTGATACCAATGCTGTTCTAACTACAAGTGCACAGCACTATATGGGCCACTGCAGGGAAAGTTAACTCCATTCCAGCCAGACCCAGTAAAATAACACAGGTTTGCCGTGACCTTTTAATTCATACCTTGTTAAGGGAGAAGCCTACTGATGGATTACAGATGAATTTTTTCCTTACATGGTACAAAACCAAGCTGCAGTGAGAAATCAGCTGAAAAACAGCCCTTTATGACAAAAAGAAACTGAAATGAAGAGGTGGCATTTTGCATTGTTATACCATCTGTTTTATTAATTGATATTAACTTATTAGTAAAAGTGGGTATTTAAATTGTAGTGGGTGATAGACACTGGGAAAACACTTTCTTTGGTAAAACATAACAACCTATGGGAAACTTTCAGGGTTGTTTGCTGGTTTGTTCTGTGTTTCTTTTCCTGGATAAATTAAGATGGAGAAATGAAAGTCAGAAATACTTTCACACAGCCAGTTGCTGTACATAGATTTCCAAAATATTGATGAATGGCATGCTGTTAAAGTCAAAACAATGATTTTAAATATTTGAATTGCCTTTGATATGAGACTTACACGATTTTGAATATTTTAAATGTTTCAGTTTTTTCTATCCTTTTCCCAAATCTCCGATTCCTTTACTATAACTTATTCCTTATTCCTCTCAGGCAGATAACCTCTAAACATAATAAGACTTGGTATCTTTTGGAAACATTTTTAGGAGGCCTTATTGACTGTATTACGTAAACCTCTAAGCAGTTTACTCACAGACTGGCAGAAGCTCAGTCTTTGTTTCTCACCACACCATCATTACTGAATATTTTGTTTCATGCCATGTTATGGAAGAACGGGAAGGGGGAGGTAGAGGAGAGGGGAGGAGAGGAAACTTAAAATTTCAGACACTTCTCTGCTGATGCCTAAAAAATCAGAGAAGTCTAGGATGGCCATTTACCTAGCATATTCTGTGAGGTGGGATGAACCATATGTTGTCATTGTTCTGGTGTCTCACAGGCTATAACTTGCTCTAAGACAACAACCATATGTCATATGCTTCCATGAATAAATGTAAATTACTCTGGAAAATGTTTATTCTGCAGCTTACAAAAGAGAGTGCCATATATTTCATCATTGAATGGAAAGTTGGTGCAAGAACTCAGAGAAAAATGCATGTGGGTAGGTTGTTCTTGTTTTTACTCAAACTCTCCAGTACTCAGGAACACAGCTATATGCTTTCTGCCTTTTAAAAATGGCACATATCAGTTCATTTCTTCAGAATATTCCTTTTATCTGGAATGAAATAAGATCAGAAAAAATACTGTTTTATGCATGGGATAAGGAATTGTTTTAACAGCGGCAATGAGATGATGTGGATCAAAAATGAAGAAAAGGATAGCCAATGAAAGAGGTTGAAGATTCATCAGATGATCTCCAGACAGGACTCTGGAGGTGGTTAAACAAACTGAGGTCCTTTTGTTTACCTAAACAAGATCTGATCTTTTTTTCACAAATTAGACTGTTGTACTATCCTTTAAACATCATATTTTAAATAAAGTCACATTCCACAATTTCAATATTTGTGAAGTTCCAAACTCCTATTTTGATTGGATCTGTCATGGTTATAAGATGTAACCTGTTGGAAACTTTTTTTCCAAAATAAAACTTTTTTTTTTTTTCCAAACTAAATGGAAACTATTTCAACTTATTTTCTGAGGACAATATATACAAATTAGAAACTGGGCCACTTAAAAGCTGCAGAACTGATGTCATGGCTGATGAACTAAGTCTACTTAGCTTTTTCAAGTCAAAGTTTTGAGGTCAGTTTTGAAAATTGAGAAATACATGCTGTGTATCAGAATACTTCTGTTCACCTAAGGAAGTTCTCATTATGAGCAAGATGACAAGATTCAGCTCTGCTCGTTAAACGGAGTCACTGTATTCAGACACATCTTCCGTAGACATATACAGTCACTGTTCTCTCTTCCTGCATAATTTTTGATAAAATTATTTTTGTCTTGATTCAATAAGATATTAAACTTAAAGTTCCAGAAGCTTTAATCTTGCTTTATTTTTTTTTTTCTTGGCTGCTGTGCCTGTTCTGCACTCTTTCCTTGTTCTGTTGCTACTCATGGTTTGTAAATCTCACTCAGAAGTAAATGACTAGAGGCACAGTTCATAAATTACCAGTGTAGCAAAGCAGAAGAACTTCTGAAATTCTCTGCTGTGTGCCTTGCACAGTGTCAGGGCAACATAATAGGCACTATGAGACTTGACATCTTTCTGAAAAAAAACACCACAAACCCAAAACATAGAAGATGGCCCTCAATAAATACAAAAGGCAAAGTATCGAAGTATAAATGGTATTTTCATAGTGAGACAAATAACTAATGCAGAATAAAGAGAAAATACAAATGGAGGAGAAGAAGGGGTTATGACAAAGAAAGGAGTATCAGTATTATTTGAAAGACCAACCAATAATGATCAAAGAATATACAACCAAACTCAGGGTGTTTACTCATCAGCCAAAATTAGATTGTAGCTGTAACCAGGGCAACATACATTTCTGTGTAAGTCTGCCAATATCCAGTTGAATCTTCACTTTGCAGCATGCCCATAATGCCTTACAGTGATAAACGAATATGGTGTGTTAAATTGGAAGTGCAGAAAACTGCATAGTTTAAAACAAATTAATAGATAACGATAGGCTTAAAATTTGCTTCTGTATAAGATCTGTAGCTTGGGGCTGCAATCATAAACCTCCAGGTTTTTTTCAATATTTGCAGACTTAAAGCAAGGCAATTGAACATTAACACTATTTTGTTAAGTAAACCATACATTTTCCTTCCTTAATTTGTCATGTAAGCTAGCTCCTTTATATGTCTTCAGATTTAGCAGTTTTTCTGACTAGGTAAGAAGTGTCACTGGCCACCTTCTTGGGATATAGGGCATCTTTACACCTCCGAAATGTGTGCCACCCAAGATCATGAAGTCTTTCATGTGCTAATGGCTTTTCTTTCTTCGTTTTTGCACCACTGTGAATGGAGCCCTTAGTACCCAATGCATCTTGTCAGCTATCAGGCTGAAAATCATAGAGTTATTCGCATATTGATAGGAAGGAAGGGCCCAAAGGTAAGCTTAAGTGTCGAATTTATTGGCTGTAATAAGACTGTGAAGGGCAGGAGTCCTGGGATGTGACTGATCCTTACTTTTGAGTCCCAGCTATTGTCATAGGCTACTAACCTCTTCTAATGATTTCAGTAGTTACAGTGGTTTGTTTCTAATTAAATTAAACAAAATAACAACAGCTGGAAACCGACATACCTGATTTAATGTTGGAATAAATAATGATGACTGCATCTTACTAGTTTAGGTTGCTCACTTTCTGAAACCTATGTTTGTATTCCCTGATATTTGTTGCCAATAGGTGGATAGCTTAATGACACTTAGCATAGAAATGGCTTTGTTTCTGTTCTGAATGGAACTTTTTTCCTGCACATATACCCTTTAAGCCCTAACATTAACTAATAATGTATTTTCCTTCGTCTAGCATTTCAGAAACTTCCAGGTTGAAATCAAAGGCTTACTCATTTTGAAAGCAGGTTTGTGGAGAAAAAGTTGCATATTCTTTCTTGTGCAGGTATTTCTATGTTGTTTTGGAGGTATATATTTGTGGTTTTGTTTGTTTGTTTGTTTGTGTGTTTTTTTTATGCCTGTTTCTCAATTAAGATTGTCTGGCTTGTGAGACTTTTTTGGAAATATAATTCTTTTGCTGCTGTATGTCTGACATGAAAAGTTTTTAAAACATCCATAAGATGTGTTGTCATGATCAAATGAAATAAAAATGAATCTTTTCAACTCACCATAACTTTTCCTTAAAACTTTTGTCTAATGTGGATTTTCTTGCTATTTCTACTGAACCTGGACTTTTATTAATTTAAAAGTGCTCGATATAAGCTGGATGTTATTTGTTTAAAATGATACAGCAAGGAGAACTGTCAAAATTGACTGGTACAGAGCACTGGACAGGTCACCCAGAGAGGTTGTGAATATCTTCTCTGGAGATACTCAAAACCTTCCTGGATGCCATGCTGTGCAATGTGCTCTAGGTGACACTGCTTGAGCAAGGGAGTTGGACTAGGTGATCTCCAGAGGTCCCTTCCAACCTTAGTCATTCTGTGTGATTCTGTACTGCATGGGTAGTGGTACATACATGCATGCCTTATGCCATAACATTTCACATCTAACATAGTTTGTTTCATCTGAGACCACATCTGGATCACTGTATCTGGTTCTGGGCTCCTGAGTATGAGAGATACATGGATGTATTGAAGTTAGCACAGCAAAGGGCCAAAACAATGTTAAAGGCTTGGAATATCTATCATACAGCGAAAGGCTGAGAGAGCTGAGGCTGTTCAGCCTGGAGAAGACTCGGGGATACCCATGCAATGTGTATAAGTAGCTGCTGGAGGACAGTAAAGACGGTGGAGCCAGACTCTTTAAGTGACATTAAGTGAATATAAGAGTAATTAGGCACAAACTGAAATACAAGAATTTCCATTTATATGTAAGATAAATCTTTTTCACTGTGAGAATGATCAAACACTGAAACAGTCCAGAGAGGCTGTGGAGTCTCCATCCTTGCAGGTTTTCAAAACCCAACTAGACAATGTCCTGGGTAGTCTCTGTAGTTGACTCTGCTTGAGCAAGGAGGGTGAAGTAGGCAATCTCCAGAGGTTCTATGCAGAACCTATTCTGTGGTTCTACGAAGATCTCCCCTCTCCTCCCCCCTCCTTCTTTCCCCGTTTTTCCTTTTTCTGTAGTAAAATACAATTAAAAATATAAAACTAAGTACCAACTGTCTATAGATTTGGTGTCCGTTTCCAGAAGTGAAGGAAGCACTATTGGTATCCTACTGGTTTCTGTGTCTTACACTCCAGAAGTGCATGGTTCTAAGATGTAAGTAGAGTCAAGTTCAAAAGCCTGTCTTGGGGTAAGGACTTTTGTTTTATATATGCTCCCAAACTTTTTGTGTGTTAAGAAAAGAAGACATTTCTAAGTTTTTGATCTTTTAATGTGATAAATATATAGTCTAGGATAGCATTAATCACACATTAAAACTGGCAGTTTCTGTCCTGTGGCCCTAAATGCAACTTGCTTAGTGGTAGATATGCAGAAGTTCATATCTGGCCAGATGAATTTGACCTGCAATTTTCAAACTGAGAATGGTTTTCATTACAAAAAGCTAATATAGTGAAAAGAGCTAGCACATTTTGGGGAACTTGCATAGAGCCTTCTGATTATTATTTTATTTTCAATTCACTTCTCTGATCTAGTAAGTACTATTTGAATGTGTAGATGGACAGAAGAGCCTATAAATCATAACATGATTATTTTCTGCCTTAGGAATCACTGGAAAAAATCCCTAGGGCATTGTGTGTTTGCTGAATATGTACTAAGTACTGATGCTTAAGGACTGAAGAAAGTTTTATTTTAAAATACAAGATAAACATACAAGAGATCCCATCATTTAATAAAAATGTAATTAAATAAATAAATAATGTTATGACCATGATATATCTTAAACAATTCCTTCTCTGCACCAATATTCCAGCCACAAATATATCTAATTTATTCAAATGTGAAATTAGTTATGAATGATGTTCATTTGACAGGAATAGATATTGACTGGGTACATTCAGCATACACTGAAAATCCCTTGGTGAACTAGGAAGTCCTTGATAATCATCTGCTCTGAAGAGGACAGAGGATTTTGACAGTCAAGTTTTATGTAAATGAACTATTGAAAGGATAGATAGCTCTAGAGAGAAACACTTGAGCAAATTCAGAAAGCACCCTAATCCAAGATTGAAGGAAGTGTGGAAGCGGCTACCATGAATCAGAAAACATATAGACTGAGAAGGAGTTACTGTAAAGTTACTGTAGTCACCACAGGTAAATGAGACTCATCTGCCTGGCAAAAGCAGATTAAGGCAATAAAATGTAAGTATGAGAAAGAGGAAAAAGGACAGAAGATTGAACAAACTGGATATCTGAATGGCAAATACCTGGAGATATGCCTGCAAGGTAAAGAAATCTTGTACTTGGAAAAAATAAATAAATATAAAGTAAAATACATTGTAAAGTTTTGGTTTTTTTTTACAATATTTTTCTCAAAAAAAAGGGGGGGGGGGGGGTAAGAAGTCAAAACTTCTGGAAAAAAATGGCCAGCTCAATAAGTGTTATGGCATATGATACTATGGAACATTAAGCCATTACACATCCTTCTAGAGAAAAGAGACGATCAGTTCAGATAACTTCAATTTCTGTAGAAACAGGAACTCATCTTCTAGGAGCTGGACTAGTAAACTGAACAAAGAGAAATTACAATATAAAGAGTTCTTTTTTTTTAATATATATATATATACCTCAGTGCTAGAGGTCTGGCTAAGAAATATTCCGAATGAGAGAATGACTTCAGTAGAGGTGAATAATTTTTTCTCAGAAGATTTACCAAGACCTTGAGCTGAAACCAAGCATTTATTCAGCTCTTTTAACTGTTAAACTGAAGCAAGAAAAACGAGATTCATCTTGACAAGTTGAATCTTGAAATCGGGGGTAATTTTTTCATCTCAGAAAAGTAAAAACAAACAAACAACAACAACAACAACAAACAGAATAAACCCCCCAAAGCAGGAAAGAAATCCTGAAAAGATTTTGATGTACCTCTTAAAAATTCAGTCAGATGTAATAAGAAGCATGATGAAGAAGTTCATCTGAACATCCAATTTATGTTTCTGATATATAGAACATATCTATTGCTTTCTAGAAGTTCATCCAAGTTGGATCTTCAGCTTTGCTTTTGAGGCACAGTATTTCTAGCATGACACATTCAAATCTCTATCTGTAGGTCCCAAAAGAATGTCTGTGGTCTCCCATGCAATTAGGGAGATTAGCATTGATTCTCTGGTCACAGAGAGAGCACTCTGGGTGAGATGCTGCTGTGCCAGGGCAGCTAGAGATAGCTGTTGGACACAAGTCTGTCACCGCAACAGCTCAGGAAGCAATTGTGAAAATTCAACCATTGCACCTTGTGTTTGAAATACAATGTTTAACCAAGCAGAAAGAAGACTAGGGAATGATTTGATCCCTCTCCATGAAGAAAACCGGAGTCTTGCTGTCCATAGAATCAAAATATAACAGTTTTCAATATCTGGAAATTAAAGCTAAATAGATCAGATGACCAATAATACATGCTAACAAAGGTGATAAGTAATCAGTGAATTGGTTTTCAATAATTACAAAGTAGTCTTGATCATACTAATTTTTAAGTTGTGTTTCTCTGAAAAATAAGCTTTTTTAATCTATAGCCATTAGACTGAAGAAAACTGCAAGAAATCTTATGGCCTTTTAAAATATAGCAGACTAGATCACATAATCGTAATGATCCCTTTTGGTCTAAAAATACATTAATCCTTTACTTATCTTTTGCTTCTTCTGTGCTGCTTCTGCAGTGCATTAGGAGCCAAATCAGTCAAGCTGTCTAGTTGATTTGAGTAAAATAGTGATAGACAGCTTAGATAATTGATATTTGAACTTTTAAGTGCAAATCTGACTCATCTATCTTGTCAAAAAAAGTATATTTTGAGAACCATATTTGGACAACAAATTTTGAATGTCTGAGCTACTAATCATGAAAAGGGTGACCTGTATTGCCCGTTACTGTTTCCTTTACCTTCATAATCAGTCTATCACTGCAACTGGAGTGTTGCCTTTGATTCCTCCTCCTTGTACCAAATTTCAGTAGCAAAAAGGATGTTTAGATATGCTGTAGATACTTTAGTGATGAATAAAGCACTTTCGCATTTGAAGTACTTTATCATATGGTTTGATAGTGCACTGTTGGAATGATTTCTGTGTATTGCTTGCTATTTTGTCATTGCTACTTAAAAATGTAAAGAAATCTGAAAATGTAACAATACAGAGACAGTATGATGAATTTCGTTAATGCTCACACTCACCAAATATAACCAAGTTATTTTTTGATAATATGTAACTGCTTGTAAGAGTACAGCAGTACTGTAACCACAACCTTTGCATGAGCTCTTAACAGCAAAAATGTAAAAAGACTGCTCAATATAATCCCACGCTATTGCATCTGCTTTCTTTTCTTTAGTACAGCCTAGCATGAGGTCAGCCTTGGCCAGTGGTCCTGGTGCTGTTTTCATGGGGACATTCCATACCTGTGTCCCTGACTATGGGAGCAGTTCTGTCCTGCAGCTTTAGGCAGTACCACTGGTATCAGCGAGGATAAAATTGAGATCAAGCTTAATAATAATAATAATAATAATAGTAATAATAAACCATTATCAATAGTAATTTTATTAATTACTAATTTGTTACTAATTTATTAATTTTAAAAAAACCATTATTAATAGTAATAATAAACCATTAACACATTAAGACATTAAGACATTAACACATTAACACATTAAGACCTACATAGCTTTCTTTGTATGTTAATCACACTGTATGAAGCAGAAAATGATTCCAGGATTTCTCATGGACTACCTTACTTAGCGTATTGGGCTTATATGACAAGGTTTTGGTAGCAGGGATACTTCAGGGATGGCCTCTGTGAGGAGTCCAGAAGCTACACTATGTTAAATAAGAGCCAGCAGGCTCCAAAAGGGACCTGCTGCTGGCCAAAGCCAATGAGTGACACTGGTTACACCTCTGTGAGAGCATATTTAGGAAAGGCAAAGCTGCTGTGCAACAGCAGCTGGGAGAGGTGCTCCAGGGATCAGGGCAGAAGTTGCCCTGCAGCCCATGGGGCACCATGAGGGAGCAGATCACCATGCAGCAGCCTGTGGAGGAGTCCAGGGTGGAGCAGGTGGATCTGACCTGAAGAAGGCTGCAACCCATGGAGAGTTCCCGCAGGAACATACTCTGGGCTGGAGCTGCAGAGCATGGAGAGGAGCCCACACAAGAGTGGGAGGTCTGATGGGAGATGCTGCCCATGGTGGACTCATGCTGGAGCAGTTTGTTCCTGATGGACTGCACCCTGTGGTATGGACCCATGCTGGAGCAGTTGTTGAAGAGCCGCTGCCTGTGGGAAGCCCACACGGGATCAGTTCAGGAAGGCCAGCGTCCTGTGGGAGGGACCCCATGTGGAGCAGTGTACTGGGTCTGGCTGGGATAGAGTTAACTTTCTGTGAAAGAATCCAACCCATGAGTTGTTTTTTGTCCTTCCAGAATACTTTCTTCTCCCCTTCATCTAAAGAGAGGGAGTGAGAGAGTGGATGTAATGGAGTTCAGCTGCCCAGCAGGGTAAGACCACCACAAGTAAGGGAAGAGAGTGAAGGTGAAGGAGGAGCAGAGATGAAGCATTATGGACTGACCTCAGCCCCCATTCCCCTGTTCAATTTGGAGGGAGGAGGTACAAAGGGTGGATGGTAGAAGGGGGAAGGTATTCTTTAATTTGCTTTTAGTTTCTCACTGCTCTAGTCTTTTACTAGTTGGCAATAAATTACATTAATCCTTGTGGGTCCCTTCCAACTTTAAGATATTTTACGGTTCTATGAATCTGTTTTGCCTGTAATAGTCATTGATGAGTGATCTGCCTGTCCTTATCTCAACCCATGAGATTTTTTTCATCATATTTTCTCCCCCTGTTCTTTTGAGGAGTGGAGTAAGAGAGGGCCATGGCGGAGCTGAGCTGCGCATCAGTGTGAAACCACCACACTTAGTAAATCAGAAAAATCAGAACCCATCTTTTTTTTCAGGTCTGTCAATGTTTTTGTTTCCTTATGCTTGTGTTTACAGAACTAAATTTCTAGAAGAAATTAAATGCATGACAAAGCAGATGTTGAAATATATTGACTCAGGGATGTGTAGGAGTCTCTGGTGAACTGGCTTGGGTGCTGCTCTGGCTACTAGATGATTTTCTTCTGCTCCGTAGTGAAACAATAGTGTGTTGCTGCTGTAATGTGGGGTACAGAACTAAGGCCTTTTCTAATCTTCTTTTAATTGAATTTGTGGTTGAGAACCACTGATGAAGGCAAAGGCCTTTAAATTGTAACAGAGCTATGCTACCAGCTCTTTTTCCTTCTGTTTCCATATGCTTACAGATTTTGGTCTTAATACCAGTTACTTTTGCTAGTGTTGTCAAAAAAACATTTCATTAATTTGCATCAACTACAGAACCCCCTTTGAGAATCCTCTTTGAAATTAATAGGATTTGATTGCTCACACATCTACATGCAAGTTAATATGATCCAACAGGCATTGCTTCTGTACATAAACAAACCCTGTGTGAAATTATAATTACAACTAGTAAGTAGAGCAAGAGAAGAAAATCTGTCTAATTTTCATGCAAGCTTTATGTCTAGTTGTTTTTGTCTTTTAATTTCATTTAACAAACACTTCTTTCTGCTCTAGCAGTATTAGTAAGCATGAGGGAGCAGTGAATAGTACCAAAGATGATTTGGAGTACATCAATGTTCTGTACTACAAAGTGATGCAGAGACAATTCAAGGCAAACCCAAATAAAATCACTTAGTACTACACTTAGCCTGATCCTCATAGCTAACCTGACTTACTGATACACAACACCACTTCTTAGGATAGGGAAGACTGGAACAGGGGCAGAGGGGGCTGCTTTTCTGAAACAAGCTCTTAGCAGACACAACAGGCCTCAGAAGTGATGGAAAAGAAGCTTTTCCTGAGGCTCAAGAAGGACTTCACAGAGTTCATTGCAATTCAGTCTGAGACGCATTAGCAAGGAGAACGCTTGTGAAAAACAACAGCAACATCTACACAAGAAGAAGGGAGGTGCTTACTCTTGTACTCTAATCCTACTCATTGGTTTCTAATCCTACTGTATTTTAGAGATTGTTTTCTGTTGTTTGTTGCTTTTGGTTTTTACTATCTAAAAAGCTCATTTTTTTCATTTGTGTTTTAATACCACCTAATTTTTGAGATTCAGAGCTGTTTAAGGGTACTTTAGGGAAAGATGCTGACTGACCCATTTCAAGGGTCTGTCTTTCAGGATCTCATTGAAAAAACTCCAGTGCCGATATTCTGCATTTAGACAAAATTTATCAATGCATATCCACTCCACAAAGCACTTAAATGAATTTTAAGCTATTTCCTGAGCTTGGGCCTAACAGAATTAATCAAACACATCTGTAAAATCATTCTACAAGTTAAAGTCATTGCTGTTCCTTAGCACTGTAAAAAGCCATACGGGATTGATTTTAAATTGACCGATTAAGGTTTTGAGATTGATATTAGTCCACAGACTATTTAAGTCACGTGAAGCAAACTGCTGTATTAGAAGAAATAGACCTGCCTTTCAGCAGTTACAAAGTGTTGTCTAAAGAACCATCTTGAAACTCCTCTGCAGTGTTTTTGCAGACATTTTTTTCTCAATAATGACACTATAATAAAGTGATTTCTTCAGTGGTAACGGCTCATTCATGTGTAGAAGAGATAATTTGACTGAAGATGATCAAAGTGACCAGCTAAACAGACATTGATATATTGTGACTTTGAACTCTCGTTTCCAGAAAAAACTATCTTTAAAAAACGAGCTCTTCATATCACACGTGCTCTTTGGCTACCCGTTCCTCAAGCAGTTATTTGATTCTTAAGGGGACTGTCAAAAGGAGGAACAATTCAGCAACAACTGGCTACCTTTCCCAATATTCTTAAGCATAGAGAGGAGGACAGAGGAAAGTAGAGATTTTTACTAGCCAATTACATGGACTTAGTTGTGCATCCCGCTCTGGGTGAATAAAAATATATAGTGCGTGGTACCCTGCAATTTCAGAGTAAAGCATCAGTCTCACTCAAGAAAAAAAAAAAAAAAAGTTTCTTAGAACTGAAATCAGGGATGATTGCTAAAATCTTTGCTCCTGAAGGGAGATTGTTCTCCTCTGTTGGCTGTATCAGTGATAAGAGTTTGAAGAGAGAGGGAACTCTGCTTCAGAAAGAACAGGCCAGCTATCATTCCAGGTGGATTGTGTAGCAGATTCCACACAAAAGAAGTGGAAGTGAATCCCAGCCCTGCTACTGCACATGGAATAAAAGAGGAAACAAAACCTAGCCCTGCTTGTGAATTAAAGAGCAAAACAAGCAAACAAAGAAACGAAAACTGCAAATGCACTTTACAAATGGTGAAGTTTGTAGAGGGACCCTCCCTTTGAACATCCAGACCAGCACCAGCAGTTGGGGTGCTAGGAGGAGCTGTGCTTCAGTACCTGCCACTTCCAAAGCAGCTCAAACCCCTTCATATGCTGCCAATCTCTTTTTGGTTGGAGTATAGTGGGCCTCAGATCCTCTATATCCCCAAGTCCAATACCCTAGGGGTCAACCTCAAGTTGGCTCTCTGCCAGAGGCTCCAGGTGGGGCCTTTTTCCTGGCTGTTGTATAGAGCACATTTTTTTACATCTTGTCCTGCTTAAATTGGCCCAAGGGCTACTGCATGAACTATCTCCTGTTTAGTTTATTCAAAGGCTTGTCATTGCTCAGGGCCTCATTTGAAATTGTTCTTCTTCCACATCACTCGATGGAGTGGGCATACAATCAGACTGTAATTTGGAATGTGCATTCTCCAAAAACCCATAATGCCTAAGAAAGTTTGTGTTTCTTTTTTGCTAGTTGGTGGAAGACATAGCTGTTATTTTGTTGATCACATCCATTGGGATTTGATGACGTCCGTCTTGCCATTTTATTCCTGAAACCTGGATCTCTTGTGCAGGTCATTTGACCTTATTTTGTTTTATGGCAAGATGAGCTTTTAGAAGGATTTGGACTATTTTCTTCCCTTTCTCAAAATTTCTGCTGCTGTGTTTCCCCACACGTTTATGTCATCAATATATTTCAGATGTTGGAGTAGCTGCAGGATCTGTCATGGGGATGGAGTTGTGCAGATTGCAGCCAATCCCCAGCATGTTGGAGTGATTCGTGTCTCATTGGAATTGCCAAGGTGATGACATGCCTTTTTCAAACATTCATGCAGTTTTTCAGGATTCTGCATTTGTTCAGGAGTGAAGTTCCAAAGAATTGGAGGTGCCCACTGTTGAGATAAAGACAGTTTAATAGGACAGAAAAGGAAGGGAAATAATGAATGATAATAGAATGTACAAAGCAAGTGATGCACAATGCAATTGTTCACCACCCCTGACAAATGCCCAGCCTGTCCCTGAGCAGTGGCCATCCCTACTCTGGCCAACCACCCCATATTTATTGTTCAGCATGACATCATATGGTATGGAATATCCCTTTGGCCAGTTTGGGTCAGCTGTCCCCTCCCAGCTTCTTGTGCACCCCCAGCCTCCTTGCTGGCAGGGCTGTATGAGAAGCTGAAAAGTCCTTAGTGCAATCACTCTTCTGCAACAACTAAAACATCAGTGTGTTACCAGCATTATTCTGATCCTACATCCAAAACACTGCACCATACCAGCTACTAGGAGGAAAATTAACTCTATCCTAGCTGAAGCCAGGACATATTTCACCATTAATCCTTGACCTTAGTTATCATGTGCAAGGAGAAAAGAGAGGAAAGTGGAATTTAGAGGAGATGATGAGTTTTAAGTAGTGATGATGGTTCAATTAATTGTGCTAACTTCAAAATGGTGTTATGAAGCCTCCCAGTATATTGAATGTGTGAATGAATGGAAAAGTGTTCTGTAAATGTCAACCCAGAATCCAGTTTACACAAGGAGAATAGGGGGAAAAAAAAAAACATATAAAAGTGATACATTAGTGGATGTCAGTCATATCTCAAGAGAAGACCTGCAGAAGCAAACTAATCAGACGTCACAGCTTTTGTGAATTTATGGAATAAGGAGATTTTTTGGATTTTATTTTTATTGTTCTGTGTAGATCTGCTGAGTAGCAAAGAGATTAATGGTGCCCAAATACTATGATTTCATTATTATTATAAAGGCCTGCACAAGATTTTTTAGCTGAAACAGCTCCAATTTTTCATTTAAAGGTGACTTGCACAGAAGCAGTTAAGTAATTTCCAAGAAAAGCATGGTAACCCATTGAATGTGAAGATAACAACAAGAGAAATATTGTAATTTAAACTGTTAACCTTGGTCCTGTTCTCTTATCTGTACATAAATTATGGAATAGACAAAGACAAAATAGGAGTTTTCTCACCAAGTGAGAGTGTAGAAAAATAGAAAAACAAACAAACAAACAAACAAACAAAAGACAATACTGAAAAGTCCATTTTAAAAGCATAGTAGAAATGTAGGGTATACCTGTTTGCCCTATTGGAATAATTCATAAGCCATTTTATGAATCAGGTTGGTGTTAGAAAAAGCACAACAATTTCATCACCTGTGTAAGCACTACAGCTGTTCTGAGTTTCCAAAGCCTACTGGATATATCTAATTTGCACTGCATGCTCTAAATTTCAAAACAACCAATAGTAATAATTAGTTTCATGAGAATATTGCACCTTTCTATTTGCTTAGTCACTTTCCAAATAGCAATTTTTCATCTAACTTTGCATGATGGCCAATATGTTTGGTAAGTATACTGAAACAAAAACCTTTTATGTACCATACTGAGTTTTTTTAGAGGGGCTGGATATGGCAAAAGAAAGGAAAGTTGACTTCTTGTTCAAAAAATTGCTGAGGTTTAAGTTGCTGAGAAAAAAAAAAAATATATATATATATATCAGGCCATATCTGAAAAATACACGTATTAGTGATCAGAAACAAATTAGATGGAAAAAGACAATATATTTTGCATGGTATTATTTCCATTATGACCCAGTTATGACCAGTGAAACTGTGAAAAGGAATTATTTTTTAAATCAAATGTATCCAGTTAGTCACAAGATTTGTGGTGGGTGTTTTCATTGACTGTGTAACAGAGCCTGAATTTAGTGTAATTTAGTGTCTTTTCCCCTGGGAAATTCCTACATCTACTGTCAGGATGGAGGAGAAGCCGAGAAAACAGACTCAGCTTAAAAGAATGTGAATACCCCAGGTTTCAGGAGTTGGTCTTGATACTGTAAAGACCACAGTTTAACTTCATCTTCGTGCTCTGTAAGCAGACTGGGTGAAGTTAGCTGAGCTGTTCAAAAGATACAGAAATTTAAGTGAATAGGCAAATCTTTGCAGAATCATGAGTTTGGCTGCATTTTTATTTTTTATTTTTTCCTAGAAATTTGCAGTAGGTTATTAGAGTGGATGTCTGACTGAGAAGACAATGGACTTTATTAAAAGCATAGCTTTTTTTTTTTTTTTCCTCCCAGATTTGCACTTTACTTGCTATTAGTCATGACATGTAATTCTGTGGGTTTCAATGCAGTTTTGATCTTGATTGCATTTTATCAGCTTTATTATTATTATTATTATGTTTATCTTTTCCAAGACAGATTTCAGAGGAAATCAAGTAGAAGTATACTTTAATAATTTTAGAGTGTTAAATAATTTTAGAGAGTTAAAATTGTAATCAATTTAAAAATTTATTTCTCTCAGTTATGATGTCAAAGATAAAATCAATGAAGCAATATATATCTCTTCCTAAATCAGAAATTTAATTCTGTCCTAGAGATGCTTAGTATTTTCTACTGGCTATAAGAAAGAAAATAATCTACAATAACTATCTGGGCTGTAAATACCAGCAAGACAGACATCGTGAGTCTTATTCTGAACTACTGTCTAAACTACATTTCTTGGGTCCAGGTTTTTCTTAATGAATACACATTAGAGATCTGTCTTATTAAAGTGACTGTCCTAAGGGTATACCTTGCATGGGCAAACTTTCTTGTTTGCTTGTTCGCTTTAATGTTAGGTGGAATGAATTATAATAATGTTAGATGATAGGCCTTACTACTTTCTTTTGTCTTCATTGACAACAGCAACACAGTTCTACAGGTTTTTATCTTATGAAATTAATAAAAGGAGTTTTTCTACTAATGCCTCAGAAATATTGGCATGATATTGTAACCATGGCTATAAAGCTGTAATCTTATCTACCTTGTCATGTCTAAGCCAACAGGATTTTGCTGTGTGTGTGTTCTAAATTGGTGATATATCTTAGGTGGCTGCACTTGATTTTATGTATTACACAAAGAACTGTACACATTGCAAGGCATCTATTGCATAGAATGGATAATCTTGCCTGCAATTCGTAGTATTATCTACACTTTGAGGTGGGTGTAGCTTCAAGTCATACCAACTGACTTGAATTGGTATGTCTTCAAGTCATAAAAATCACCCAATGTACTTCAGAAACAAAAGTAGATCCAGAGCTAGTTGCACCTTTGTTTGGATGGCAGTATGAAACAGGCTGAGACACAAGAATGTTGTTAATAATTAGCATAAAATATATGTATATATGTTGCTTTATTATTAGTGGTGGTTTTCTTTTTTTTTTTTTTTTTTGGAAACCAGACAGAGTAGGATAGAGAGTAAGCATATCTCCAGACATAACTCCAGACATATTGTTACAACATATTAATACAACAGGGTCATGCTCAGGTTAAACAACACCTAAAGCACCTTTAAGTTTAGAATCATAGAATCACAGAATCATTTAGACTGGAAAACCTCTAAGACCATGGAGTCCAACCGTTTACTTTCCTTTTTGGCTACAACTGGAATTTTAATACCTATGATTTCTATCTTTACTCAGCACACTGAACCAGGTGAGGAACCAGGCAGCTCTGGCTGCTTTGCTCTTGTTTGAGGCTGTGCTTCAGGCAAACGTTGAATGAGGGGTTGCAATGTATAAGCCTAAAGTCTCAATCAGGAGTTAACTGACCTTGTTGTAATTCTAGACATATGATAGTTGTGTGAAATTCTTGTAAGGCCTCTCTGAAGAATCTCTCATAGACTGGTGTAGTTTAAAACATTGCTACTATTTTTCAGATTTTCATGTTTGTTATAATTACTGATTTGTAATCAAGCTTAACATGAGATTAATTCTGTAGAGATTTGCTTTTGATCTTGGTAATGAAATGATATAATGTGTATTTGTTTCCTACATGTATAAGGAAAACTGTATTTAGTTTTTGTTTTATGTTTCTTTTATTGTTCTTTTATTGATTCACACTCACTCTTTCATGAAATAGTGAATGAAAGTGGTGGGAAAAAGACAGGACTCCAAAGAGTAAAGGCATAGTATTCAGCCAAGGTCAGCTCATTCTCTACTGTGGACATAAATGTAACAGGTTACCTATGTGATATCTGGTTGCATGTACAATGTTAAAGTGCAGAATATCAATACCAGAGCTCATAGTAAAATTGAAGTTATTCTCCTGAGAACTTTAGCAGTGAAGGTTACAACTTAAAGTATATTACTTTTCCTTTTATTATGTTTTGGTTGATTTATCATGCCTTTCTCACTTCTACAGAATGGGAAGAGGCAGAAGATAAGAAAAAATCTGAGAGAAGCTGTGTGATTTACTATAAACTGAAATGAATGCTGGAATACCCTAGCATTTGAACGTCTCTCTCCTTTTTAAGTTTTGAATTGGGAAAACTGAATTGTGATTTTTTTTTATTTTTTTTTTTACTTAAACTACACTTCCTGTGATTTTTAAAATTATTTCTTCAGTAATAGCATTTCAGTTAATATACAGTCATATAATCTGAAGTTAACAAGCTAGAGGAAGAGCCGAAAACAGCGTAAGGGTTATTAGATGGTTTGGGTAGTAATAAAATATTTTATCCTTACTATGGAAGTAGAAGGAAACAGAAATATATTTAGTATTTTTATATAAGTTTTTATCATTCTCTTTCAGTTTATCAACTTTAGCTCTCTACTCAAAATGAGGTCGAGGGAAAACAAATTTCCTGTGAGGGATATGAAAGCCATGTTGAACATGGTGTGGTTTTAAACCATATAATATTCTTAAACCATTTATAGCAGATATTTGTCTAACTTGCCCTTAAAATCTCCAGTAATAGAAGATCCCAAAAGTCATTTGATACTCTGAGAACTCAATTATTCTTTCTAGATAAAAAAAATATATTTTTTTTCAATATTTGTAATCTGAGTCTTCCTTATTTCAACTTAAATATATTGCTTCTTATCCTGTTGGAAATAAATTCCTCCATTCCTCTATGCATCAATTGTTGCTAATTCATTAATCATTATCTCCCCTGTGCTCTCTAATCTGAACTAACACTCAGAATTATTTTATTCCTTTGTAGACTTCTGTGGACACAAGTGGAAGATATTGGGACATCTGGGCAGTAAAACAAGTATAATAGCTTGGACTAAACCTGAGGATCCCAGTTAGACTTTAAATCACACACTTGAGAATTTCACTCTAAGATCACAGAAGTTGATAGAAGATTTTTATTAAAACTTTAGAGGCACAGGCAGACTGAAACATATGTCACTATGAAAGAAATATAGGACAGTATACCAGGCTTGTGGGAAGTGTAATCTAATCTGCTGTCATGGATTAGATTGCGATGGTGCATTTGACGTTCTTTAAACACAGATTCATCTGCATCATTTAGTTGGCAACCGTGGTGACTCCAGCTCTTGGTTGCTTTACTTTATCCACTGTGCCTTCTGTAATTTCCTTTAGGATTCTTACCAAGAAGAATGAACTGTAACAAAGGTAGAAAAATGTCATGATCAGCTTTAACAAGGGAAAAATGAAATATGGTAGATTCTGATGTGAGAATTATGATGTAAACATTTCAATTGTGAAATCTTGACTGGATCAATCTGCATGGAAAGGTTACAACTTGCATTGACTACTAAGACAGAAATCGTTTCCTTTTCCTGAGATGTTGGAAGTATTTAGATGTTAAAAATTAATCTTCAGGTTAAAAAATTGTTCTAACATGAAGTTAAGAACAGTTATCAGCACTGTTGTGTGTCATATATATTGCAAGAGGAAAGAGTGTCTAATATTTCACAGGAACCAAGCAAATATGACAATCACTGAATGAGAGACGTCAATATCTACATAGACTGGGAGTGAGAATAATTGTCTTGATTGGGTTAGAAAGATTTGGAATAAAATAAGCTTGCTAAGTAAACACAAAATCAAGAAAGAAATGAAAACAACAATGCAGGGAAGAGTCAATGTAGAACTGACAAACTGAGAGAAGCAGTTTGAGGTAATGAATATATTTAGGGTGAGAATTCAGAGCTCATGAACTAGGCAGACAAAGAATCTTGTGAATTGAACAAGGTGTAACAGAGTGAATCTTATAAACCAGAGGTAAGTATAGAGGAAAGGATTAACTGAGTAAAGAAAAGGAATTTTGCATGGATACCACAACCAAAAAAATGTTTCTTTTAAAGGAGTAAACAATTAATTAATTTGGGCATAAATACAGATGATAAAGTAGGCTAAAGAAAGAATGGAGAGAAAGAATAGCAGAAATCTGGAAATGGATGAATAAGCTTTCCAAGTGTAAGTTAAAAGGGGACATGACTTCTAAAATTAAGAAGGAAAGAATGTATAGGAAGATTTTAAAAAAAGGGAAATAAACAGTAATATGTAAGAAAATAAAACTGCATGTGTGTATAGTTACATTTTGTACGTATAAAAGAAAAATAATTCTTTTAAATTAAAGGAATGGTTTTAATGGTATAGTTTATACTCCACACAGGGAAAATAATTAAGTACCTCTTCTTGTCAGAGTGTTCTTATTTAGTAGTAGTGAGTATCTGTAACTTAGTGAATCTGTATTCTATCAGAAATCGCTGTATCATTATAATCAGAATGCATCATCCCCTTTTAAAAAGCCTAAATGGCTAAACAGTTAGATAGATGAAATGAAAAAAGGTTGTGTGTGCAGGAACTTTCATAACTGCAGAAAATGAAACTGATGCTAATCATATCACATAAAAGAATCTGACACTATGTACATTACTTAAGACTATAATCAGATGGGTGTATACTTGTTAGAAAAAGAGTGCAATCCCAAGTCGTAGTATACACTGTACTCAGCAGAGGAAGTCCTTTCCAATTTGAACTATTTTGCTGCTTCTTTGTGAGTGGAACCAGGCTCTTTATTTAAATTGTGGGCTAAGGTGTTTCTCATAGAAGAATTTAGTGATATTGCTGAAGCCAAACACTTAGTGATCCTGTTGTCAAGGCCTTTGGCACAACGTGTTCACCATGCCATTTGCTGCCTTGTGTGACTCTCTTTCCTCTAAAGCATTTTAAAGAGTTTGTGTTCAACTCCAAGGCCAAGATTACTCAAGCATGTTTAGGAAGAAAGTAGTTTCTCCATCAGCCTTAATTTGGATACAATGGTTGATGAATTGTACTCAGAAGAATGTAGGTGATAGCCTTATTTCACTATGACAGTAGAGCTGATTTCATCAAAGTAATTCTAAATAAAACAAATAGTGAAAGGTCTAGGGTAATAATCTAATGTTCCTTTTCCTCTCTTTGTCAAGCAGAGAATCTCCCTTCTCTTTTCTAATTTTTATTTTATTTTATTTTATTTTTGGTAGGTAGTCACAAAACCCTTCATATTTAGGAGAAGATATTTAGAATTTAAGGAGAACTGGTTTGCAGTAGAGTGACAAGCATAGTGGTGCCAGTTAGCATTTCAGAGCTGAGAGATGACTGGCCATCTGGGGAAATGGGTAATTTAAGGTCAACACATGAATAAGAATAAGAGCTGAGACTCACTTCTTTCATCTGCAGCAGTTGTGCTGCCAAAAAATTGATATTAAAGTGCAAAAATCAAGTATTGTATGTTCCAGAAATACCTCATTCATAAATGTCAGTAGATCTGTCATATTACTTTTGTTCCAATCATATGGCTCTAGTGGAACAAATGCTCCTCTCAAGCCAATGCCATCTAATTTGAGGGAAAGACGGGTATGGCGCTATTCAAAACATAACTTCATGTAAGTTGCAGTTACCCATGAACAATAGAAAATGGAGCTGATAATGAGATAGAAGATTAATCTCATTAGTAACAGCCTAAAATTGTGGAAGTTTGCTACTGCCCAGGGGAAGGAAAAAAAATCTGTATAAATTTTGCTAAGCCTGACTAATTTAATCAGTTCAATGTGGATTTAATTCTGGATTTTGTTCTATTTATATTTATTCCTTCTTTGTTGTACCCAAATATCATGAAAACTAGGCCACTCTTCTTGTCAAGGTACAGTGCGTTCTGAATATTCACATACAATGCATCAGTGCTAAGGGAATAAATGAAGTAGGTACAAAACTGTATTTTCCAATTACTGGTAATAAATACATCATAAACATTGGCCTGGTGTGGTTATTCTGTGCCTATGTAAGTGATCTTTTTAATTTAGTTTGTTTTAATGAAATCCCGTCAAATAATATATTTGAAAATATGTTTGTGCTGCATATGCAATTGGCAATTAAATATGAGACTTTCCCTTCAAAGTCATTATGCAAATGTAGATGAACAATGACTGAATTTTTTTAATCATCTAGGAACATTTTGATCAGTATAAATAAAAAGGGAAGGCTACTACAGTTCAGTTTCTCCAAATTCAGTACCCATGATTCCAAAAGAGAGAAATCTTTGCCTAATGGGTCATTTTCTAAACTGGGAAATCATTTCCCAGTTTTGTAGACTCATGTAAAAGTACACAATCACCTTTGTGTATACTGATTTTATTATGAAACATGAACTTAATGTTTAAAATGGATCTCAAAGAGTGAGTAATGCTGGAGTTTCTTTATATATCTTCTTTAAAAGCCTAATGCAAACAACAAAGTTTGACTGGGAGAGAGACAAAACATTTCTCTTACATATTTCTCACATATTTCTCATCTCTTGCATCTAAAGAGAAAAATGGAAACCCATCTACATATGGGTCTGGAGGACAGAGTCAATGACTAGACTGAATGTAATGGTAAGGAGGTACTATTCATCTTCATATTCCTATGACTCCATAATAATAATTCCATTATGGTATTTTTACTGCTTTTAATACATATTGATTATGTCACATTCATTATTTCAGTGTAGCATTTATTTCTGTGTTTTAACGATAATAATTTATCTGTATTTTAACAATAGTAATTATCCATTGAATGTGACTCTTATGAAGACAATGATGGAAGCATATACTGCATGAGACATACCACAATATCTGTGCATATTTCTTTAAATAAGAAAGAATAGCTTTCCTATAACATATCATGACATGTAAAAGGTTTGCAATGGTGTCCATTTTTCTCTTACAGAAGCTAAAGCAACATGCATGTGTAAAATTATAAAAAGGTAGAGCATTGCTGTGATATTATTTTGGAGTCCTCTATTAGTTGCCTGTTTATTTCACTCACCTCTTGCGTTTTGCCATTTATATGGGAAAAGTACATCTTTTCCTATATATTTGAAATTAAACGTAAATATGTCTGTTACTCTCGTTTGAACTTCCAGATGACTGTCATGCATTCGGTAGTCATGAAGTAGTCCTGAGAGAGGACCTCATCTAGCTTGAGTATAGCTGCTTCTCTAAATCCTTTATTGGCGTGAATCACATTGCCTCTTTAATAACTACAGAATCTCAGAATCACAGAATCACAGAATGGTTGAAGTTGAAAGAGACTTCTGGTGGTCATCTGGTCCAAGCCCTCTGGGCCTCCCAAAGTAGGCTGCCCAGGATCATGTCCAGGCAGCTTTTGAACATTTCCAAGGAGGGACATTACACTACCTCTCTGGGCAACCTGTGTCACTGCTCAGTCACACACATCGTAAAAAAAAAAAAAAAAAAAAAAAAAAAAAAGTGTTTCCTGATGTTCAAATGAAACCTTCTGTGATTCAGTGTGTGCTCATTGCCTCTTGTCCTGGCAGTGGGCACCACTGGAAAGAGCCTGGCTTTGTTATCTTTGCACCCTCACTTCAGGTATTTATGGATGGTCACCCCTGAGCCTCCTCTTCTGAAAGCTCAATGGTCCCAACTTTCTCAGTCTTTCCCCATAGAAGAGATGCTCCCATCCCTTCATCATCTTCATGGCTCCACATTGAACTGTCTCCAGTATGCCGATGTCTCTCTTGTACTGGGGGGCCACAGGTGTAGCCTCACCAGTGCTGAGCAGCAGGGGTGGATCCCCTCCCTTGACATGCTGGCAACACTTCTACAGGATACTGTTAGACTTCTTTGTGGCAAGGGCACATTGGTAGCTCATGTGCAACTTGGTGTCCACCAGGATCCCCAGGTCCTTTTTGAAGTGCTCCTTTCTAGCTCTTTGGTCCCCAGCATATTCTTGTTTCTGGGGTTGTTCCTACCCAGGTGCAGGGCTTTGCAATTCCCTCTGTTGAAATACATGAGGTTTCTGTCAGCCTATTTCTCCAGGTTGCTGAGGTCCCTCTGGATGGCGGCATTACTTTTTGGTGTGTCCACCATTCCTCTCATTTTTTTGTCATCAGCAATCTTGCTGATGGTATGCTTTGCCCCACCATCCAGATCATTACTGAAGATGGCAAACAGGACGGGACCCTGTAATGTCCCTTGGGATCCACTAGTTACTCTGCTCCAACTTCATGACAGATCACCATGCTCTGGGCCTGGCCATTCAGCCAGTTGTCAGTCCACCTCACTTCTGATCCAGCCCATACATTAACAGTTTGTCTATGAGAATCATAAGAAGCATGTCTCAAATCAAAACCAAACAAATTGTTCTGCGCCCAACAAGGAATTTTATTTTTTTTTTTATTTTATATATATATATATTTATCTTTTTTTAAAGAATCATAGAATGGCTTGGGTTAGAAGGGACCTCAAAGATCATGTAGTTCCAACCCCAACCCCACTGCCACAGGACGGGACACCACCCACTAGATCAGGTTGCTCAGGACCTCATCTAACCTGGTCTTAAACACCTCCAGGGAGATGGATCAAAATGGATCAAAGTTCAGATCAGCCAAAGAATGCTGAAGAGATCTATCACAACAGCACAGTGATCTCTCCAGAGCATCTGAGAAATTGTTTGGAAACTGTTCTCTGGGACCTAAGCTCTGCCATGAACCTACAGCCTTACAGTTGATGAGCATTTTCAATACACAGCTAATTTAGCTCCTATTCATGCACAGTGAATGCTTTCTCAGTTGTGCAACTTAGAAGCTTAGCAAAAACTCTACAGTGTATTTTCAGTCCACAGTTTTCAAAGGCCTATCAAAGCAAAACAAATTTCCTATAGGACAATGAAAGGTACCACTCTTCACTGAAGGTTATTTTGTAAAGCTTTAGTTTTCAAATGAACTTCTCTTTGCTACAGACCCCTGGAAAATAAAGCATCATGAAATATATTTATTTTTAATTTAACTATGAGAAATTTTTATTTTTACCCACTTAACTCTTGCTCAAATGTTTAATTACTAAAAATTCAAATATATAAAATCAGCATGGGACAGAAAATTCTTGTATTTATGGATAGTGCTTCTAATAGTTGGACATGAGTGAATATCAGGATTAGTACAGAACTCCTTTCTATTGTAATGGCAGGTACTATGTCAAATAAATAATAAAATGCTATGGATTTATATATGTATATATATTTGTATAAAATCAGTGAAGCTTTCTGGAATGTATAATATTGTGCTTTATATGTGCAGATGTGAAGATGTGAAGCAGCTTTTAGTTTTCTTGCATGATGTTTTCATCCAGCTATGACACACGCAAAATATTCTATTATCTCAGATATTAGATATCTGTTACTACGATATTGCATATGCAAGATGCACATCTGCATGTCTTATGTAAGTTTTGGAGCGGGCTCTTTTTCGTTTATTTCTGGAGAATGTTACTTCACTCAAACTTAGAAGTCACTATCTAATTATAGAGAAGGCAACTCAAATGTAGTGATACGAGAACTGTAGAACAGATACTTATATGGCAATGAGGAGTATTTGGATTTTAAAAGATTTGCTGACAAGGAGGGAAAAATCAAATAAGCTAAACAACTGCATTTACAAAATTCTGCAAAATCAGAAATAAAACACTAAAAAAAAAGATAGAAGCAGCAAAACATAGCAAAATACTTACTAGGCAAGGGTAGTTTTATGAACAGAATGAGACCAAAATCACTTGGAAAAATAGCGTATATTCTTGCAATTGCAAGCAATTCTGTAATAATGTGATCACACCTTTAATTACAAAATCCCAGTTCCATCCATAACAGCGTAGAAAGCTAGGGATGCTTATACAAGTTTAATCTTGAAATTTTCTTTAGAACTTAACTTTTTAACTTTAATAATAACAGAGTGCTGAGGGTGCAATGCTGAGAAAATGTAAATTCATGATGCAGACGCTTATGGACAGTAGATACTTTTGACCTTTGAGCTTGAGTGAGCAAAGGATCATATTAATATACTATCACACTCAGTGGAACAATATTAAGTAGAGAAAGGTACTAGAAGATGATTTCTTTGTAGTGCCTTGTGAAGTGATACTTTCTTCACTGAGAACTTGGGTTGACATGGCTTTGGTAGCGGTGGGATGCAGGGGTGACCTCTGTGAGAAGCTGTCCCATGTTAGATATGTGCCAGTTTCAGCTGGCTCCAAAGGGACTCACCACTGACCAGAGCCAAGCCAGTAAGCAATGCTGTTTGTGTCTCTGGGAGAACATATTTAAGAAAGGGGGAAAAAAAAAAAAAAAAAAATCCTGCACAACAGCAGCTGAGAGAGTGAGGAGTGAGAAACAGCCCTGCAGACACCAAGGTCAGTGCAGAAGGAGGGCAGGAGGTGCTCCAGGCACGCAGCAGAAATTCCCCTGTGGCCTGTGGAGAGGCCCCTGGTGGAGCAGGCTGTCCCCCTGCAGCCCATGGGTCCCACATGGAGCAGATTTCCATGCTGCAGCCCGTGGAGGAGCCCCTGGTAGAGCAGGTGGATGTGGCCTGGAGGAGGCTGCGGCCATGGAGAGCCCCCGCAGGAGCAGGCCCCGGGCCAGAGCTGCAGCCCGTGGAGAAAAGCCCACGGAGGAGTAGGGGGTCTGGGCGGGCTGCTGCTCGTGGGGGACCCATGTTGGAGCAGTTTGCTCCTGAGGGATGGACCCCGTGGTATGGACCTATATCTAGAGCAGTTCTTGAAGATCTGCTGCCTGTGGGAAACCCACGCAGGATCAGTTTGGAAAGGACAGCATCCTGTGGGAGGGTCCCCCCATGGAGCAGGGGCAGACAGTGACCGTGAAGGAGCGGAAGAGACGAAGCATTAGGGACTGGCTGAAGACCCTGTTCCCCCATTCCCCTGTGCCACTTGGGGGGGGTGGGGGTGGGGGGTTGGGGGGGGTGGAAGAGGGTGGTTGGGGAGAAGGTGCTTTTAGTTTGTTTTCTTTGTTTCTCACTTCTCTAGCTTGTTAGTAATAGGTAATAAATTTCATTAATCTCCCTGTGCAGAGTCTGTTTTGCCCATGATGATAATTGTTGAATGGTCTCCCAGTCCTTATCTCAACCCTTGAGCCCTTTTCATCCTATTTTTTCCCCCTTTACCTTTGAGAGGGGTTGTGGTAGAGCTCAGCTGCACAAATGGGTAAAACCACCACAGAACTAGTTTTTATGTTATCTTATGGGTGGGATATGCCTAAATAACCACATTGTAGTATGTTCTCTCTCTCTGTCCCTGCCACATCACACACACAGGATAAATATATATGCTGATACACACGGATCACATTTTCTGGCCTTGCCTATTGGCTTGTCTCCTCCCTTCCCTGTCTTCTTGTCATCCTGTGATGATTTTCATTCTTTTTACTTCACTGTTTTCCATTCTTAATTCAGAGAGATTTTCAAGAGATTTTCTGACACCATGGTTCTGATTCCCTGTGTATCTTTGTGCCCTGTGGGAAGTGATATGGATATCAGATGGTAACAGATCTCTTGCTTGGCACCACAGCTACCTACTGTGCTGTGAACTTTTTCACCTCGGAATTAGAATACAGACAGTAAAGACTGAAAACAAACAAGCAAACAAAAATCAAACCAAACCAAACCAACCAACCAACCAAACAAACAAAAACAAACAAAAACGAACAAATGAAAACAACTTTTGAGACCATAACCATCGATTATATGTCCCTCTATTGGACCTCATTTGCCAAATGTTCCAACAAAAATTGTTTCAAACACAACCAACTTACAAAGTTGCAGACTGACCTATAAAAGTCAAGAAGTGTCATATCAGCTAGGGAGAGTGGGGAAAAAAAAAATAAATAAAAACTATTGATGGTTCTCAATGTCTTCCTCTCCTAAAGCATTTTTTTTTCTCTTAGATCTCTTTTCTGTGCAGTCCAGTAGCATTTGTTTCACACTCCCTTCTTTTTTCCTTTGTTAGGAGAAGTATTAGTCAAATGAGACAAAATATCATCATTATTGACCTTCAGGCCAAACTAGATAGAAAGCAAGAAAGATCAGTGTTTCACAGTGGCTGTCTCTGCTGCTTACTGAAAAGTCCTAGACAGTACTGATAGAGATGAATGAAGATGCTAGTTTTAAGGACGAGGCTTTGTGTTAATACAAAATGAGCCATACTGCATAAACAGAAAGAGAAATAACTTTCTGTTATTTCAGATTCTGATATACCATTCTTCATACACTCAGAGAGGAGGGCAAATGGAGGACTAAAGAATGCTCTTTCTTCCTACAATTCAACAACTAAATGGCACAATAAGGGTTTTGAACCTTTTTCTGAGCTGCCACCTTCAGGCAGGCTGAAGCAGTCCAGTATGTTCTGGATGCAGGAACATAATGTTCGTCTGTTGAGTTAAGTAATATGATAAGAATTCATATGAATATCTATGAACTGCTTCAAAAGCAAATGGTTAAAGAACTCTCAGGAAAATATTAGAGACATATTTCCTAAGTTTTCAGACACATGTAGTCTGGGTTTTTCTATACTTAAATGGAGTTATGCTGAGTGAGAAGTTCTCGATACATTCAGAAAACCACAGCTTTTAAAACAGCTCAAAATAGAGACGATGAATATTCTCAGTTTTGTGAAAACCAAGGTATGAATATGCAAAATATATATATATATAATTTGTAAAGAGAAAACAATGATCTCAAATGATTACTAAACAAAAGCAAAACAACAACAAAATCCTTTGCCTCTCTTTGTCTTCTGTGTACATCATAGGTTTTCCACTTAATACCTTTCTTCTTTTTCTGATCCCACACTGGTCAATGTGGAGAATTCTAGGTAGGACTGTTTGTTAACCTGTCCTGACACTGTAATTCCTGTTAATAAATTCCTGTTAATCCCCATTAATAAATACATAGTTTCAAATGGTAAACTTTTTCATGAAGTAAAATTACTACACCAAAACACCCTGAGCCAAAAACAAACAAACAAAAAAACAAACAAACAAACAAAAAAACACTAAAATTATCCTACTGTTATTCTTGTCCATGCATCTATACAGGCACAGCCTGAGTAACTTAGTTTGGTCTATTCAAGCCATGAAAGAATGGTCCCGGCTACAGACAGAATGAGGAAGTACTTAACTTGAATTTAGAAACACTTGAGGCACATTAACAATATTCTTTTATTGCTAAGTGGAAGTGTTACATGCCAACTGGCATAGCAGGAGTAATATTCTAACATATTCTCCAGTGTTAACCATCATTAGTTTAGACTGGGCCATTTTGAAAGCTTTAAATCTATTCACCTTTCAACCTCCAGAAATTACGATTGAATTCTCTCTTCTCAGAACAAGACGCTTTGTAAATAACAGCTTTTAATATTTTTCTTCTGCTTATTGTGTGCATGCTACAAATTGTCTCTGGGGAGATGTTACAGTAGACTTCCAGTACTTAAAGGGGGCCTACAGGAAAGAGACTCTATCAGGGAGTGTAGCAATTGGACAAGAGGTAACGGTTTTAAACTAAAAGAGGGTAGATTTAGATAAAACATTAGGAAGAAATTCTTTACTAGGAGTGCTGAGTTACTGGAACAGGTTGCCTTAAGAAGTTGTAGATGCCCTGTCTTTAGAGGTGTTCAGCGCCAAGTTGGATGGAGCCCTGGGCAACCTCTGTATTGGAAGGTGTCCCTGCCCATGACAGGGGGTTTGGAGCTAGATGATCCTTAAGTTCCCCTCCAACCCAAACCATTCAATGATTCTGTGATTCCACAAATTCTTTTTTGTGTTTGGTGAGAATATGCACACTGAAGTTGTTATTGATTGGCGTCAATAACTTGTTCAATGTAATTCAAATTATTAAAATGCATGCTAAAAATTGTGAAAAAAAAGCTATATTTAAGTACTAGTTACCCATAAGCACTTCTGTTGCCCTTGTTCTGCTTCCATTGTGCATTCTGATTGCAATGCAGTCTACAGAATCATCTGAGAAAACTGGAATCTACTGAGCTGAATTTTATTTGTAAACACCCAGGCTTGACAACAGTGCTCATCACATTAAAAAGCATGTTAAGCTCTGCTAAATAACATCTGGGACCCAAAATAGCTTATTTTAAGATGGTTATTTCTGGACTTCACTATTGCCTCTAATGTGATTTTCTCTACTACATAGTCAATTGTATAATTTCTGAGGACAGTATTGGTAACTTTTTAGTCAAATTAATGGAGAAAATTATTTGTGTATCCCAAGATTTTCATTGTTGAATCACAAAAATGTTGGAGTTTTACTGATGTCACTGGATCAAATTCATTACTAAACTGAAATGACTGATCAAATATGTATTTCTCATTTATGAAACTTGCTTTAAAGTGCTCCATATATATATAAATATATATTTTATGATTAGTTCTGCATTTAAGGAAGGAGATAGAAGAACTAAGGACCTGTTACAGCAGCATACAGCACTAATTTATAATATCCTAAAATAGAGCACTACATAAAAGATGGTTCTTGAATGTATGGAAAATTTCCACCATCAAATGGTATATTTAATTGTTTGACTAATGAGGTAAATACAGAGTTGCAATCTGCAGGGGAAGTGTTGTTGTTGGGCCTTTTGAAACGGTGCCTGAGACAGTAATGTTCAACAGTGATGGCTTCCTGGCATTTCTTCATTTCACATACTCATTTTCCCTATTTTTGTGGTTGCTGATTTATGTTCCTATTGCCAGCTTTGCACTGCTTTCATCTGAATTGCTTAAAATCACATAACATAAAAGTTATAAAATGTTATACATAATGATGATGGTTTCATTTTGGCTTTTGTATTTTTCTCAGTTCACTGTGAATGGTGTAGTTACTTGTAATTCCTTTTGTACGATTAAGCATTTAACTAATTAAAAAAAAAAAAAAAGAAAAGGCTTAGTTTTGTCATCATGTTCTTGCATATAGATATTTTAATATCCCTAGGGGTCTGCTCTATGGAAGGGCAGCTGTACTAACTGTACAGTTTTGGCAAAATTAACATCCAAATACGTGACTGGGCATAAAAATGTCACAACTTCTCAAATGCAGCTAGAGATTCTCCTATTTATGATCACAGAGGGAATCTAGTGCTGGCAGCTTGTCACTGTTGATACCCAAAAAGTGGTCTCAGCAACATTTGCTGTTGGTGCCATTATGTACTCCTGTGTGATGACAGTTAACACTTTCACAAATTAAGAAGAGTAAAATGTAACTTGTTCATTAAATCACACACTGCCTCTGCGGAGGAGCTCCTCCAGTTGATCTGAGATACTCAAATCTTCCATAAGAATTCTATGAAATGCCTAGCATTTACTACAAATGCATCATGGCCATGGCATACTATCAAAACAAACAGGAGAAAACTCCTAAATAGACTAGGGCATTACTGCTTCTGCTCAAGAAAAATATAATTCAGAAAGAAAACAAATATCTCTTAACAAGACATCGCAACTCAATAGAATGTATGGCCTGATGGCCATTCACACATAAGTACTGGTTCTTTCAGTTTTTTTTCATAGATCAGACCAAGTCATTTTCTCTATAAAAACATTCCAGGAGGGCACTGAAACACACACATAGACTACAGAGTCTGTGCCTTTCATGACTGAACCCTTAATGCAGTACGGTTTCATTTCCAGAGGATTCAGTTTGTATCTGGTGCGATCAAATATGCATTTGGTTTGGGATTCATTCAGTTCTCAGATATTTTTCTTAATCCCTTTCCCTCTCTTTCCCTCCAAAAAGGAATATAAAACAATTTTCAGAAGTCCCAGCAGTGAGGAAACTATTAATAATTTATGTATGCATTTAAACCATTTTAACTTTCAAATTATAGTGCCATTCTATTCTTACATTTTATCTCTCCCACCCTCACTTTAAAGAAAAAAAAAAAAAAAGGAATTCTGGAATTAATTATTTTTCTTCTTTCTGTATATTTTTCACTACATGCATTCCTACTGGAGATTAGTAAATTACTCTTTTATGTAAAAAATTAACATTTTAATAACTTCAAAATACCTTGAGAGCATTATCCCCTTTAAAAGTGTGTGTGACTTTGAGTATACCCTAATGAGTTACTCTTGCTCATCAAGGTGAAAATACACCCTATAGAGTTGCATCTAATTTTCTTTTTCCTTCTTTGTCCTTTTCATGAGCGCTAACTGCTTAATAATGAGATGTTAATGAGGACATGACAATATATATATATATATATATATAAAGAGCTTAACATTTAAATCATTTTTTCAATACCAGAAAAGAAAAATACAAAAGGGGAAGATACAGCTCACTTATAGCAATACTTCTTGCAATACTCACTGTGATTTTAGAACTCTTCATGTCAAGTTCACCATAGGAAGACGATGATTTCTGCAGTCCAGAATGAGTTAGAGTTATCCTAGTATTGGCTGTGCTGCCTTTAAGCAGGAAATTTGATCCCTGAATTTACTTGATTCCCGTAGCTGAATTCAAACACATGCACATACATATATACACATATATATGTATATATAAAGCTTTCTGCAAAAGTATTTCTGGCATACTGTATCTGAGCCTAAGTTGCTAGATGGCATTGACAGGAGGTACTGACAAGCAACACTGTCGAGCAGCACTGGAGCTATGTCTTGAGGATGCCCCACCATGCAGATCGGCTTAAGAGGCAGGATGGAGAAGTCCATACAGGCTTTTAGGCCATACTTTTTTTGCATGGGGTCCGCAATCTCTGAGAGATCACCTGAGCCCCTTAGAGCTTACTGTGTTTTGGCTCCCAGGCTCTCATACTGGCAGTTTTATTAAGACCATCAGCCTCTCGGTGTAGACCCTCAAGCCACAATATTTTGGTAATTTGTCAATTACTAAACAATTTGTTCCAAAGCTGGGAACACCGTAGCTAACAGCTTCCAGAGTCAGTGGCTTTAGGGCAGGTCCATCATGTAGACTGACCTAGAACAAATCACTTACGTGAACATGCCCTAGCTTTTCATGAGAAAAGCTTTCATTCTTTGTTTTGGAAGTAGTCTGGTTGATCTGTCCAAGATCTGCCAAACTTGGCAATAATAAATTGATTGCTCTGAAGGAGTCTGATAGGACTGGTGGATTTGCCTTTGATTTGGCAAAATGTAGTCAAATCTGAGATGAGTTAAACAAAGCATTCAGCCTCAGTTAAAGATTTTTTAATGAAAATATTGCCCTGGGAAATATCTGACCATCTGTACTCAAGTTAATAAAGCCAGTTCTCACTGAGTTCATAAATATGAATTATATGCATGTTTCCATTAACATTATTCTCTAATCACAGAGTTTTTGTAACTCGTAGGTCAGGGTTTTTTCAATACACCTAGTAATTCAGTTTTTGATCAGCAGCTTTCAGCAGTCCTTGTGTTTTGTTTCCTTTTTCATATATGTTTATCTTCCCCAAACAGATAACAGACCATGCAGCTGTTTAGAATACTGTCAAAACTTTTTTGTTTTTATTTTATTTTTTATCCATGTTTGCTTTTCCCTTGTTGTGTCTGAAGTGCATAGCCACCATAAAACTCACAGCTTATAAGACAACCAGAAAGAGTGCAGTTGTGATTCTCATTGTTTGTTTGTATGACTCTCTCCAATGTTTCCTGGGGATCCCAGGTCCATCACAACATCAGGGCACAAGAAGCCTGCACATTGCTCCTTCTCCTCTCTTTCTCTCTTGTGTATGTTCATTCATCAGAACAAATGGTCAGATCTGATTAAAGTTCATATCAGATTAAAATAGGGAAGGTGGACCTTGCTGTACTAATCTGAATTTAAGGAATATATTAAATAATGTAAAATTTTTATCACTAGAAAAGAGATGTTAGCTCAAAACTGTGATCCTAAAAGCTATGTGTTGTGCTGACCTTCCTCCTTTGCATATGGTCAAAACTAAGTTTTAACTGAGTATCTTGATCACTGATCTTGTCCATGCCTCATTAGGATTCATAAACTCATTGTTTCCCAGTTCATTTTTAATAAAGGCCTCTACTCAGATATACTTTGAAATTTCCCGTTTCATCATAGTAGAATCATAGAAGAGTCCAGGTTGGAAGGGACCTCAAAAGATCATCAGGTCCAATATTTTATGGAAAAAGGGAACCTAGATAGGATTATCTAGCACCCTGTCCTATCACATCTTTAAAATCTTCAATGATGAAGATTCTACCATGTCCCTGGGGAGATTATGTCAGTGATTGATTGGTCTTACTGTAAAAAAAAATCTTCCTTGTATGCAGATGTAACGTCTCTTGGTGCATCTTGTACCAATTGCCTGTTACCTTCTCCATGTAATTCCTTGTGAAGAGAAAACCTCTATACTCTTTGTAACCACTCTTTACGTACTGTAGTGTTGTGATGAGGTCTCCCCTGAGCCTTCTTTTCTTCAGGGTGAAAAGACCTAATTCCTTTTGTATTAGATTGTTCATCTGAAACACAAGAAAGCTGGATTTATTTATTTATTGTTAAAGGAAATAACATCTATTTCCTAGGTAAAAGCCATCACACCTCTCATCCCCAAATAATTCTAGGGGAATAAACTTACCAGGCAAAGCTGAAAATCAAAGGCAATGCTTCCCCCTAATTGTGTGATAAGAATTAGAATCAGGAAGTCTTGTATTTTCATCCTAGCCCACAAAGGTCATAATTATACTAGTAAACTAAAAGTGACCAGGGCATGGAATTCAATGCATGATGACTGTTTAATCATTTACACACTCCTTGGCAGTGTTGTTTCGTAACAGCTAACACCTTACCAGACTATGCAAAGCTTGGAGAAAAGAAAAGAGAAAGGTTCTGAAGAACAAGGAACATTCCTGCCATGCAGAATGGATGAGGTCTCCTGTCTGAGGAATGGATGACAGCTAAGTCATAGCAATACCAGTCCTAGTCCATTCCGCTTACTTGCATGTGTGCCAAATGAAAGCCAATGAATGAAAATCTGAACTAATCCTTGGAAAATATAATTTCCAGGCTTTCTCACACCCTCCTTGAAGGCTCTTTTCACAAGATTAAAATCTAACAGACTACTCCATCTGGCTGGGTGATACCTGTTGCTCTATGTAGAGCGGAAGCATTTTCAATACTTATCTGATATGTTCATCCTGGCATCTAGAACAAGGGAGATAGACCAGTCCTACAGGGACATGACAAGTGACAATCATAGATTGTATTTTCTCAAGGCAGAGAAGAACAAATTAAATGCAGTTTACATGGATCCCTCCTTAACATGCATATTTTTGTCTATCTTATTTTAAGATGCTTTACTTTTTAAATGAATCATACAGGCAGCTTAATCTTATGATACCATCCATAAGTCCAGTGCTTAAAAACTAGGTATTGGGACAGTTTAGCTCCTAAATTAACGTTGAATCCAAGCCAATGAGACTTAGTGTTTCTAAATCCCCACTGCATAATAGTGGGGTAGGAGAAGGAGAAAAGTGAGTTTTAGTCAGTCTGTCTAAGAATAAATCATAACCCTGAGGATATATTCTTATAATGCCTCTGACGGGAATTCATTGTGACTTTGATGAGGAAGGGAAAGACAGAGAAGTAGAATGCATCAAAGTATTTGAGAAACCTCCAAGGAAGCAAATAGAATTGGAATTATTCAGTGTGATTATGCACATCCCAAAGCCGTCTAAACATAGACCAGTCTTAAAGTGCACATTACAGCCCAGTGGGAAGAAAACTAAGCTTCAATAATCATACTGCACATATAAAATTTGCATTTAAATAACATTAATAACTTAAGTGTCAAAGTCATAAAAATAATAATAATAAAAAAACCCTAACAACTCTTTGGGCAAAAACAATTTTACTTTTAAAATATATATATATATATATATATATAATAGTGTATAAAAATGCTTGATGAGGTAAAAGTTGTAATTGCAAATACACAATTTCTATCAGAAAAAATATTGAATTCACATTGAATTCAATTGAATTCGCTCCCATACATTTGCAAATGCCAGTACTGGTGAGAGTTGGATGTTCCAGTTACACTGTAATCTTGTTTCAAAGGAACAAGATTTAGAATCTGATGCATTAAACACACCAGATGTTATCTTTATTCATTTGCCAATGAATTTAATTGAGCAAGTCTGAATTTGTGTGAACGGGACCCTCCCTTCTGCAGGAAAGGAGACATTTTTAATTCTTGGGATTGTATCAGTCAAGCACAAAAACATTCTGATCATCTGTTACCATGGAACAGCAATCCATAAACCCTCAGCCAGAACTTCTGTTCATCCCCATCACAGTCATTCTCTACAGATCTCATCTGGTCCACGTTATTGCCTCACTAGAGAATTTCACTTATTTGTACCAGATCTTGTAGAAAACTCTCTTCTTAGTATTCTGTATGTTTTTAAGGTGATAATAGAATACAGATGTAATAAAATTACTGGTTTATTTTACTAATAATTCTGTTTTGAGGCAGAATAAATCACTTGAAAATGTGAAATATTTTCCTTTGTGTTCAGTCCTTGCTGTATGGACAAAATAGTACAATCAGTGCAAAGAAATAAAGCACCCAAGGAATTTTTATACAAAATTTGCGTCAGAGAATAAAAAGTAAGTGGTTAGGCATTTCTGTAATGTTCTGTTTCAGTATTTACTGAATTAAATATGCCATGTTTCCCTTCAATTTATCACTCTGAATATCCTGTACAATATAAAATATAAAATGTGACATTTGAAGAATAAATATTTAAATTGAAGGGAATATTTAAAATGTTGAAGTGATGTTACTCTTTTTTTTTTTTTCTTTTTCTTTTTTTTTTAAAATTTTATTTCCCATGGGACATTTACATCAAAATATACAAGAAAAATCACCTAGTTCTTTCAGAAAAAAAAATAATAAAAAAATCCAGCGTTGGATTTGTGCCATCATGCACCGTATTGCCAAAATGGCGTTCAGATTCAATTTTCTCAAAGCCTGAGTTTTGTGTTTCATAGCACTGAGCTGTTAGCACCTTTTTCCATTCCATTTGTCTCCTCCCATGTGTCAGGGAATATATGGTTAAATACGTTTGAAAAAATATTAAATAAATTGCAATGGTTTTATATACTGCTTTTATGGACCACAGGCTGAGAAACACTATAGTAGAGTATTTTGAAATATTTTGTTACATTCTTAACTGGAGAACAAAAACAAATGTTGAGAACATATATTAAATAGATTGTTCCTCTTGGATCTGAAAACTGTGCTTGATTTCTAAATGTATTCAGAGGAATCTGTCTGAAAAGATAATTTTTACCATACCGACTATGTCAATAGCCTGAGGAGAAATGTCTTATATTAATACCCATATATATATAAATAAGCGCACAGTGACCTAACTTAGAAGATTTATACCTACAAAAGATGTCCAGAGCACAGCATTTTCATTAATTGCAGCAAGCTGCATTTATCTCTGCAAGGCTGGACAAATGAACAGCATAGATGCTGTTTGGTAACACAAATGATAAGTGGCTTGTATGGTCTCTCCAGTACAGATCAAACTGACAAGAAGCAAAAGGTGGAAAATATAATGAATCTAGCCCATGTATGTGTTAGATTTTGATGTGCTTGTCTGTACATAAGTCCATACAAGAGACTGCACCTCAGAGGAAGAGAGAACCAACAGCTGCCAGGGATGTAACTCTAGGATGCTGTAGCCATCACACTGCATTTATTTTGAATATCTGTAGAATCAGCTGCAAGGCAAAAAGGGAAAAGATAACTGCTAACTGTGAGGAAGTTTACAATTCTACTGAGCATATTTTGCACTAGCTACACAAAAAATATCCATTATGGTCCATCTATCTGTATACAAGATATACTTTGGGACAAGAAATTAATGTTCCAGTAATGTATAAGTACTTGGGTTGTTACATGCTTTCTTGGTACATGGTAAGTCCCATGTTATATTTCTGTAGGTACAGTCTTTTAGTCATAAAGAAAAAGATGATTACAGCTTTTCTGAAAAGGCAGAGAAATACTGTAAAGGAGTAAAACTTGTGAAATTTCTGCATTCAGAATGAGAATAATGCAAATGATTGCTTTCTGCGATCAAATTTGGCAGTTCAATGGCAAGTCAGAGGTCATAATCAGAGGTCACGATGTTGGAGATTAATAAAATAGATATTTTATAAAGCATGGGGGAGAGAAAGCCATACCTCAAAAACTCCAGGGGCTAACCATACATCTTCCTCAGACAAGATGGGTATTGCTGAATTAATTCACCTGTTCTTAATTAGCCATAAAAGGGAAGAAAACCAAACCAAACCAAACCAAAAAAATCAAAAAGAGGACACAGAACAACCCCCCCCTCAAAAAAAAAAAAAAAATCAAATCACTTTTGGCTTAAATCTCCAAATCATTTAAGAGGCCCAAGTCATTTTGGATACAGTATATGTATGGCTTATTAAACAAACTAGTCATTTCTGTCTCAGTGCACATATCATAATGTTTTAAATATTAGAAATGCTGTGCATTAGATTAAAATTATATGCTGCATCTGAAGCGTTAAACTTTGACAGGACTGTGCTGGCTAAGTTAACAAGAAAGCACTCCACAGAGAAGATACTCAAACAGTCTATTAGCTGTGCAAGCAATTATCCTGATATGCATTTTTGATGTTTTAAAACTGCAGAAAATTTCATTTTACTCATACAGCTCTGAAATACAGCTGATTAAAAGACTGAGCTGTAAGTATGAAATTGTATGCTGTCAGTCTAACCCTTTATAACCAGGCTCTGAGAGAACAAATAAAATTCAATACTCTAGTTGAACGTATTAGTAAAGCCTAGATAAGTTTTGGCATAAAATTGATTAAAGTATTCTAATAACATGTATGCTACATAAGAAGCAATGCAGCCAAGATGTCTGTTACAGGGGATTTGAAAAGTCTAAGTTCATTAAAAAAAATCAAAATATAATGTTTTGAGTCATTTCATTGATGGTTCAAAAATCTTTAAAAAACTAAACCCATCTGAAGCTTTAAAATACTGAACTATATTATCACTGCTTGTCATGGTTATTTTAACCATGTTGTTTTCTTAGCTAAGTTGTACTGCTTTCTTTTTTGGTGCTACTCTTCTCTGCCAGTAAAGAGACTTCAAAGAATCTGAAAATAGCTTATTTTGTTAAAATCCTCTCCTGCTGGGCTATCTGTTTGCATAAGGATATGTGGCAGCTGCTTCTTGGCTCTCTTTGACTTGTTTAGAAATTCACACTTCTAATATAATTTTTCTGTGAACATTGGGAGTGATTACCTGTATTTTCCACAATTAGCTTCCCAAACAGGTGCTGTAGTGACCTTTACAGCAGATGTTCACTGTTTTTTGGTGTTGTTGGTGGAGGTTTTTTTTTTTTTTCCTTCTTTTTTTTTTTTTTTTTCCCTAGTTTTGAGACTGGTATTATTATGAATATATGAGTATGGCAAAGTCCATTCCATGCCTATCCACATGCTTCCCCATCCACAGGGGCTCTGCTAGGTTAGCTTTACTGTTTGTACTGCATGAATTAATTCTGCTGTCTTCATGTCCTTCCATTTAGATCTAATCAGAAATGCTATATTAATAAATGATCCGTCTGTTTAAGGAGATTCAACTGCTGAGAGACACTATGAAGCAAATTATGGGTGGTGACTGTGTCTTGCTTTCATCTGTATGGCTTTATTTCCATTTTTAAAAACTGTTAGCTCTATTTCTAAAAAAAAGTGCTGATAGCTAAAAATGATGTTCTGCACGTGTAAGGATTCATAAATGTGTATATTCCCCTTTTTGTGAGATCCCAAACTTGTTACTAAACAGGAAAAAAGAGGCAACATTCAGTAAATACCTGAAAACTCATATCATTCAGTCAAGGATAAACTATTACTTAAAAAAAAAAAAAGTATTAGCAATGTGTTATGATAACTCATAATTACCTTAATTAATCAATTTTTAAAATAGTTACAATATAGGCTATTTCTTGACTATTCACCCCTTCACAATTACTCACAGAAGGCAAAACAATAAAGGAAGAGTTCCCTCCTGAAGGCCAACAGGCTTCTAGTTTTCCTTAAATCCATGCATTTCTTGCTTGCTACGTCTGTAGAAACCCTGCACTGGATCTTGCAATGAAAATTGTGTTCAGAGCTCATTAAAAGCCTTCCTTGATTGTTTCCATAGGGCCCTCTTGTGGGTTCTAATGAATATTTCTTTGCCATGAGCATAACAATCACCACAAATAAACCAAAAGCTCCAAATGACACGGTGCACACAGTACTGCTGTTTAGCCTTTCAGCTCACTCTTGGAAAAAATTCAACGCTCTGTTCATAGTCTTGCATTTAGCATCTAGTTGTGACATTAAAAAGAGTCCTAAGATTTTTTTTTTGTTCCAGAAATAATAGTTTGAGCTACATGAAAGAAATTAATATTGGCTGGGGGGTAAATTATCTGCCATTTTTTAAGGATATGAAACCACGGTGAACAAAAAATGCTGTTTTTTTCATGCTCATTTCATTTTTCACTTTGTGGAGTAAGCAACCATGTCTGCTGCCACTGGAAACTCAACATTTGCTTGCAATTACCCAACTGTTAGCAACAGTTATAGTAGATGAAATTACATGAAATTTTCTTTGCTAGTAATAAACAGCATAATCTTTTTTTTGGTTGTTTTATAAGTGTATACCAACTATGATAAGATAAGCAGAGGTTACTCTATGATACAGTAAAAGGTGAAGCAAATACTCTGAAAAATAGTAGAGCAATATAGAGCTGAGATGCTGAAGTGATGAGTGAAATATCACAAAATTCTTGGTTATAGACAGAAACACTCGCATTTTTATTCTTATTTTTATTTTATTTTTATTTTTCTGAAACCTGAAGTTTTATTGTAGGCTTTCTACCAAATCCAATAATTATTTTTCCTGATTCAATAAGGATTAATCCAGCTAAAGTGAAAATGGAGTTATGGGACAACATCGAGTTTCAACTGTAAGGATGCCTTCACAGTTTGAAACACACAGAAACAGGGAGTTATCATATAATCAGGAGGTGAGCAGAATGATTGCCAACAGGAAAAAGGAAAATATTAGATAAAAAAGTCTGGTCATATTAGTAAGTTTCTTTTTCATTTTCACATTGACATATCAATACATGCTTGTATACAATTTTGTTAACATAACCATATTAGTATTTACAGCAAACCCTTCCTTTGCAATATCTCTTGCAGTACATACCTTTTATTTATATTACTAGTGGAATGCACTATACTCCAGCTGAGTAGAATAAGGTGAAACAAATACTAGTTATTGCATAAAGCTGTATTAAAATAATGACATTTCAATATTGTGTATTATTCTTCATCTTCAAATGTTAGTACATAAATTGTACCATGATCTGTTAAATAACAGATCTTCCTTTCTTTCTCCATTTTTTTTTTCTGCTTTGTTGCAAAAGAAACTGTCAGAAAAATAAAAAATCTAGCTCATGGTATATTGTATTACGCATTATGCATTATTACCTAAGCGTACTAAAAAATCTACTATATAGGTTATTTATTTTTTTCTGAATTTATTTATTTTTTTTAAATCATCTAATTAGTAACTGTAGAGATTGCAGGATGGAAGCAGGACTAGATGTTCTTTGTTGATGAGAATGGTTGTTAAGCATACAAACTGGTGTGGCTAGAGGAACTTAGAGTAAAAAACATGGGACAGTCATTTTAGTTCAGGTTAGAGGATGGATTTAGGTACTAGGATTAGGACTAAAAATGTAACAATGTAAAAAGGTGTATTTGATGACATGGAAGACAAGTTGCAGAGAATAATGTACTTACATACTTCTTGGGCAAGAGTTATAGAGATTTTGCAGGAATAATGAAGTTGATCGAGGTGGCAATGGAGAAAGATATTGAAGATAGAAACAAAAAGTGAATATTTGATCCCATCGATCAAGGAGATTGGAAGTATGACTTGAAGGTGAGGGAATGGGCAAATCAAACATATCTTGTAATTATATTAGGGAGATTCAAAACTATTCCTAATTTTTAGTAGGGAATTATACAGAAGAATCTGCTCATCTCTCATCTATTAGAAGATTCTTGAGTTTCACGATTCCTATCAACAATAGAAACAGGATGGCAAAATGCTTAAATGCTATTTATGTAGTAGATAAGAAAACGTCACTGCTCACTTGGCTGCAAACATAACAGACAGGGGTATTTATGAACTTTTTATGAAAAGAAATGAAAAAAGAAAAGGGCAAGGGAAAAGGAAATGGAAAAGGAAAGGGAAAGAGGAGAAGAGCATATATATGAAACATTTAGAGCAGCTACTTCCCATTAACTCTGTGACTGTAATTGTGACCTCTTAGTAGTGTGAGAAATATAAATGATACTACTAAATAAGTAAGATAATGTATCAGGAAAATATGATACATTATTTTAAAATGCACACTACATATCTGCTTACTTGGCCTAATCATTACATTGAAACTCAGGTTTACTTCTTCTTCTGACTCTGACTCTGACTCTTCTTTTGAGTCTTCTTCTTGACTCTTCTTCTGATTCTTAAAAATGATTTTATTCTGATTCCTAGCTTTAACACTCTCAGATTGACTGTTTGTGAAAACACTGAGACAGAACAGTTCACTCAGGCAATTTCCATAATGATATTTTCTTATTCCCAATGGAATGTTAACTTCAAACAAGGGCAGATTGATGAGTATGGCAAGATATATAGTGAAGTGGAATCACACATTGAAGGTATCATACAGATGGAAAATTTTCAGCATGCATTTCAACTATGCATCTGGCTTTGGCTGCAGCCTTACCATAGCTTTTTCATAGCTAAAGAATGAACAGACAACATAAATAATTTTTATAAAAATAAAATCAAGAACAAAGTAAACCCAAAGAGTTTCAATTTGTGTGAAAAACAGTAATAGTTAACAAAGAATTTCCAATCATATCTTCAAAACGGGGCTGATTTATGTTTTATATGGTCTTTTATGTCTCAGATACTCATATATTGATCAGATCCATGAGTAGTGGGTGAATTATTGTCATCTTCATAATCTTTGTTTTTTAAAATGAATCCTCCAAAATATTCCTCTTCATTTTGGTTCCTTCTTTTTCACCACTACTTGCTTTTTTCTTGACTTTTTCCCCTGTATATTTATCTTGTTCAAAATGATTTTCATTTTGTTGCTTTCCTGATTGAGCACTGCAGATATTTTTATCTGTCATCTTTGGTTAACAATAGGAGGTCAATTTCTTTTGTGAAACCTGGGCCTTTTTACTGATTCTTCAAAAACTGTAGTTCATTTTATGCTTTCATGATGTGGTGCTGAGCCATTTCTTTTCCCAATTTTCAGTTAAATGTATTTGGTGAGATGGTTAATTGTTCCTGTCTTGCTCTCACTCAAGCTAAATGATGCCATTAATAACTTCTCTGCACTCCGTCCAGTCACTGAATTGCTGTAGATATTTTCTGTGAGGTTCTTGGCAATACCAAATGGATATAAAACTTGTTTTATTCCATTTCATTAGACATTATCACCAGATTGATGTCTTTCAAATTTCTGTAGTAGTTTTTTTTTTTTTTTTTTTTTTTTCCCTTTCTCATTCAATATACTTCCTGTTAAAAGGCCTGATCTATTGCTGCTTATTCCAATGTGCATCTGACCTGTAGTTCTGCCAGCTCCGCTTTATTCCTTCTTGTCTGTGACAAGCTCCGTGAAGAAATTTTTGGGATATGCAACCTTTGTAGTTCTTTTGTTCATTGCTGTCTTCTTTGTTACAGGTTGATATTACCATTGCTTTCACAGGTTTACTGAATACCCGTTCATTGTAAATACCATTCAACAGTTTTACCTTGGCTCTGGTGTGGGTTTCTCACATACTTGTATACATTATCATTCATAGACAATGTTTCTTTTTAAAAGGAAAAGCAAAGTCAAAAGATTTTTTTCCCCTGTGTTATTTACTTTCTTCTATTTTGCTCCACAATTCCTCCTCAGGACCCACGTAATTACTATTTTATGAAGGTTGTGTAATTTTGGGATATTTCTACATTATTCTCCATCATTATTCATTAATTCTTATTTACACACATTTGTCTTTCAACTCAAACATTCTATTTGGTTCATCTTATCTTGGATAAAATTTCTCTTCAAGTACTCATCTGCTTATTTACTTTATTTGTTTTCTTACTGATTAGTTTCTTACTCCCTACATCATCTGTTTTATCTTGGGTAAACTTATTCTGTTCATAACTTCATACTGTTACTACTCAATTCCCTCGCACTCCAAATCTTCTATAAAGATTCCAAAATTAATGTAAAACTGAAACAGAAAAACAATGCTATGTTTCTCCACCACTACATCAGAGATGTAATGATTTTATGAGTTACCTTTTTCATTATCTTTAAGCATCTGATCTTTTCTATTTGTATTTATTCCAGATATTAATATCTACTACTTTTGTTGTTGTCATCTGTAAAAAAAATTATTATAATGCAAGTGCAAAATTAGTATCTAGTCTGGTATCAGGTATAATTTCTTGACATTATACATTGACATTTATGGAAAACATAAGATGCTCCTTCTTTGCAGATCAGATTCTGTTCTGGTTAATTACTTGATCAATCACTTGGTCAATCCTTGGTCAATTACCTGGTCTACTGCTCTGCACCAGAAACTTTCCAGCTTCTTTCCTTCTTTCCTTTATTTCTTCCTTCCTTCCTTCCTTCCTTCAACTTCCTTTATCTCTTCATCTCCTTTTCTTTCTCTCTTAATTGAGACATTTTCAATTTTACATGCTTTTTTTTTGTTTTGTTTTCATAATTTCTTTTCATTCTATTCTCTTTCTAAATGGTAAATATGATTTTTGCCTAATTTAACAGTAACCAGAATGACATTTTTCTCGTAACAACAGTGAAATGCATTTAGGACAAAAAATATAATCCTAAAGAGACTACATTTGTAATTTATGGAATATCATGGAGAATATTAACAAGAACAGTTACAAATATTGAAAAATATCAATATCTGTAACAAACAGTTACAGATATTGCAACAGCAACTAGATAAAAAACAACAATCTAAATAAAACTTGATTGTAACGTTTATTAAGATAAAATTAAAGTTAAAAATGTCAAATAATTCAATATTTTCTTGTACAGATAACTATGGATTAAGTGATAATCACCTTTTGTATTTTTACTCTATTTAGGTAAAGCTGCATTTATGAATCACTACCTTAAAGCTTTCACAGCTCTGTGAGGTTGTCATTCACAACTGTCTTCAAAGTCCAGCTTATATTTTCAAGCTGATCCTTTTTCCTGTCAGTTCTTTCAGAATTTTGCTTTGGAAGATTTTTCATATTGCTTAAGTTCTTCCCTTTATAACAGAGTCCACAGATTTTCTTTTTCTTTTTTTTTTTTTTTTTTTCTTGAATTCTACAAAAATAATGCTACCAGTCACTCACTGGAAGTAGAAGCTGACTGCTTTAGGAAAATAATAATAATAATAATAAAAAGTATTGTTTATATAGCAAACAGTGAACTTTTGGAATCTGTTACCACAGAGCTCTGAGGACAGCTAATATCAGAAGGCTGAAAAACAGTATACACAAATTTGTGGACAGCAGGTCTGTAATCAAATAATTAAGGAATTAATAGTTGAATAAACAAGGATATACCTTCTAAACACCTTCACCCAGTGACTGGGAATGCTTGGAGACTATGAGGGACAATAGACAACAGATAATTGTCACACTCATGTACTATCCCTAAATAGCACAGTCTACTGCATATCAAGACAGGGAAGTGGGTTAAATGGACCATTACCTACTGCATTTCTCATTTCTTTTGTTTAACTATTCTATAATTTTTTATCATTATGTTTTCCTACTGAATACAACTTGACTAGTCCCTTACTCATTTTATTTATTATTATTATTATTATTATTATTATTATTATTATTATTAGCTTTCTTTTAGGATAAGCCATAAATTGCAAAAGAAATAAGCAAAAAAAAAAAAAAAAAAAAGTAGCGGTTAGATAACAATATGCCTTTAAAAACTCAAAATCACCCAAGAAGCAATAGACTTCACTGTCCTGCTGTAAATGCTAGCACATCCTAGACAATAGACATCTCACCATAAAGCAAGTTGACAGCAGAATAATTATGTAAATCCATGTAAAATCAAGCTATAGTGTGTTCAAGATCAAACAATCCAGACAAAGCTTGGCAAATCCTGAGAACTGCTATGATTTTTGTTTGTTTGCTTGCTTGTTGTTTAGTTGTTTTAGAGACTGGGGCTTGTTACTAGCACTTGGCAACATTACATTGCCTTGACCACATCATCTACTTACCTCCAATTATTCATTCAGCTATTTCCTGTCATAGGGACCTCTATAACCCCTTGCCATACTTTTCTTCCCAATTTACCGGTAGAGAAAAATATGTTATTTCCTATTGACTTTCACTTAGGTTGTTTGCAGACCATTCCCTTATTATTTATACTAGTTTTACAACTCAAATTTATTAACGGTAGGGATTTATTGTCATTAATTGAATCAAAATACTTTGTCAACACCTCTCAGACAAATATAATAAGAAACTCATCTCAAGCATTAGAAGGTACTTTTATCCTTTCTGACAAATAAATTGAGTTAGTAAAGTACAAACAATGAGGCACTGCTTATATCAATGCTTATAATCTATATATTTTAAGATAAAACCGATGGTTATAACTTGCACTGTTACTCTGATTCCATCTTGCTTAAATGAAATATTTCTTAATCAGCTGATATTTGTGATTATGTTTCTCTGTGGGTACTTTCCAGAATAGTGTATTGGCTTTACATGGCAAGGTTTTGGTAGTGGGATGCAGGGGAGGCGTCTGTGAGAAGAGTCCAGAAGCTGCCCCATGTTAGATAAGGGCCAGTTTCAGCTGGCTCCAAAGGGACTTGCCACTAACCAGAGCCAAGCCAATAAGCTGTTTCTGTCTCTGGGAGAGCATATTTAAGAAAAGGGAAAAAACAAAACAAAACAAAACAAAACAACCACCCTGCTGTGCAACAGCAGCTGAGAGAGTGAGGAGTGAGAAACAGCCCTGCAGACAGCAGACCCCAAGGTCAATGCAGAAGGAGGGCAGGAGGTGCTCCAGGCACGCAGCAGCAGTTCCCCTGCGGCCTGTGGAGAGGCCCCTGGTGGAGCAGGCTGTCCCCCTGCAGCCCATGGGTCCCACATGGAGCAGATCTCCACGCTGCAGCCCGTGGAGGAGCCCCCGGTTGGAGCAGGTGGATGTGGCCTGGAGGAGGCTGCGGCCCATGGAGAGCCCCCGCAGTAGCAGGCCCCGGGCCGGAGCTGTAGCCTGTGGAGAAAAGCCCACGCAGGAGCAGGGGGTCTGGGGGGAGCTGCCGCCTGTGGGGGACCCATGTTGGAGCAATTTGCTCCTAACAGAGGGACCCAGTGGTATGGACCCATATCTAGAGCAGTTCTTGAAGATCTGCTGCCTGTGGGAAACCCACGCAGGATCAGTTCAGAAAGGAGGGCATCCTGTGGGAGGGTCCCCCCGTGGAGCAGGGGCAGACAGTGACCGTGAAGGAGCGGAAGAGACGAAGCATTAGGGACTGGCTGAAGACCCCATTCCCCATCCCTCAGCGCTGCTTGGGGGGAAGAGATGGAAGAGGGTGGTTGGGGAGAAGGTGCTTTTAGTTTGTTTTCTTTGTTTCTCACTTGTCTAGGTTGTTAGCAACAGGTAATAAATTACATTAATCTCCCTATGCTGTGTCTGTTTTGCCCATGAGGCTAATTGTTGAGTGATCTCCCTGTCCTTATCTCAAACCTTGAGCCCTTTTCATCCTATTTTTTCCCCCTTTCCCATTGAGGAGGGGGAGTGAGAGAGCAGTTGTGGTGGAGCTCAGCTGTCCAGATAAGTAAAACCACCACAAATAGCTACAACAAAAGTATGTTCATATGAAGTAGCTACAAGTGAGCTGTTAATTAGAATGCTTACTTTTACATTTACATTTGCATACTCTATCTTATCTGTTAATCATGCATTCAGCTGATAATTCCCTAAAAGATCTGTTAATTTCTTAATCCAAATGGAAAGAACCACCAAGAGCTGCTTGCATATTTCCCTTCCCTACACCTCTCCCCTAATAAACTAGAGATCGAGTAGAATTACCCCCAAAATGTTCCTCCTTTCCTATACACTACAATGTATAATTTATCATGAATGCCTGGCATCTAAACTGCATGTATAGTAGTAATGATAATAATACCTAGCCTTCCTATAGTATTAGCAGATTAACAGATTTCAAAGTGTTTTGCAAAGGTCAAAAGCGTTATTAATACTAAAATAAACCACATACAAATACTGTTTAAAACAGAAAAATAATCTCTTAAAAAAAATAATCTTATCCCAAAGCACTTCCAATGTAAGGCAATCTTCAGGGTGGATAAAAGGCTTTCCCCAAAGTATTGACTTAGCTATTTTAGCACTTTATATATTCATTAGTCACTGGAAAGAGATGCATTTCATAACTTCTTTGCCTATTAGACTTCATATTAAAAAATGTAGATGGCAGTACAAATTTTTTTTCTAGGTGCTGCTAAATCAACAAACGCTCAGGGTTGCCTCACTCCACAAACAATTCCTGTCATTCCAGACAGGGTAGGTTTCCTTTCTGATGTCCATGCAGAAAGAGACATGAGGGTCTTTTGTTTGTTTGTTTGTTTGTTTTAAAGAGAATCAGAAGCTTTCTTTCTTTTTTTTTTTTTTTTCTCTTAGAAATATTCAATATAAATTGTAGACTTGTCTTTGATTTACTGCAAGCTACAGAAAATTGTTTTTTCTCCCTGTATTTCTAATTATGTTATTCTTCTACTGTGTATGGACTTTGTGTCAGTCTTTCTTCCTTCTTAAAACTATTCAGTTAGTTGAAAACTGAATTTTATTTGTAAGTGCAGCAAATTTCTTCAGTGACTTTAATGTATCACATGTAAGCATACTACTGCAGAGTTCATAACCAAGGGTGCCCTGGTTGAGAGTTTCAAGGTCAAGGTAAGAAGGAACTTCAGGGATGTTGTGAGGGGTCTACTACAGCCTGCATGACTGAGAGGGGTGGATGAGGCATTTTACCAACAATCACAAAAGCCTTTATACAAGCAGTCCAAGAAGCTACTTGACTGCCTTGGTGAGAAATTAAGTAAACTGGAGATTAGTTCTCTCTCTCACCTGATTTCTGTGTGATTTTTTACTGCAAGTTTTCATGTGGATTTAAACATTGTACATGCTATAGAAATGTTTTATTTAGTTTCCATCATTTTTGTAGGATATTAAGATGTTAGTCTTGATCTAAAGAATGATATTGAAGTAAACTTAAAATACTACTGTGAATTCAGTGTTTTTAATAGCTGAATTACACTTAAGATCTTGTGGGAAAAAAAAGTTAACAATTCATATTAAACAAAGAAATATGTTGTTTATTTATTTATTTATTGTTTAAGTACGAGATTATTGAATTAACTTAGAAAAGCGCCAAGAATACAGTTAAAATCCTGGGATGCATTTGGAGAAGTGTTGCCAGCATGTCAAGGGAGGGGATCCACCCCTGCTGCTCAGCACTGGTGAGGCTACACCTGTGGCCCCCCAGTACAAGAGAGACATCGGCATACTGGAGACAGTTCAATGTGGAGCCATGAAGATGATGAAGGGATGGGAGCATCTCTTCTATGGGGAAAGACTGAGAAAGTTGGGACCATTGAGCTTTCAGAAGAGGAGGCTCAGGGGTGACCATCCATAAATACCTGAAGTGAGGGTGCAAAGATAACAAAGCCAGGCTCTTTCCAGTGGTGCCCACTGCCAGGACAAGAGGCAATGAGCACACACTGAATCACAGAAGGTTTCATTTGAACATCAGGAAACACTTTTTTTTTTTCTTTTTTTTTTTTTTTTTTTTTTTTTTTTAGGTTGTTTGTTACTGAGCAGTGACACAGGTTGCCCAGAGAGGTAGTGTAATGTCCCTCCTTGGAAATGTTCAAAAGCTGCCTGGACATGATCCTGGGCAGCCTACTTTGGGAGGCCCAGAGGGCTTGGACCAGATGACCACCAGAAGTCTCTTTCAACTTCAACCATTCTGTGATTCTGTGTTTTCTTTACTAGTATTTCTAATTTTTCCACTGTTCCATGCTCACCCTTTCAATGATCTTCTGGGTCTGAAATTTAGTTTCACTCTGTCATGAAGAATGACTGAAGGCAATTATCATCCTGAGGTTTTCCATGAAATAATACAATTTTCATAGTGGGGGTTTTATCTTCCCCATTCTTGGACCCACTTGGGTTTATTTTTATCTTTATATATTTTGTCTTAATATATTTTTTCTTCTTGTTTACTGATTCTCAGCTCTACTCCAAAAGTTTCACAGTCTCAGATGTATAGCTCCTCTGATTCTCAAATAAAATAAAAGGCTATGCATGTGTTATGCAGTGACTACCTGATTTTATCAAACCTTTGCCATAAGTTGTATTCACAACAGAAACTAAAAACAGTCCAGTCAATAACCACTTGACAATTAACCTAAAACCTTATCTCAGCTGAAGGCAAACCCAGAAAAATCCTGGGAACTCTACTATCAGGTTAACTCAAAGCCTGCGGCCTTCTTTAAAGAGGATACAAGATTGAGCTGGTAATTTTCAACTTCATTTTATTGTAAAAGCAAATAAAAAAAAATCTGTTTCTTTGCACGTCCACCATTTACTAAAGTTCTTCTGTTGGTCTGATAAGAGTCACCTAGAATGGCTAGGGATCAAATGAACTTAGAAATAATTTATTTTACTTTTAGACTCCATGTTTTTTAGAATCGTAGAATCATAGAATATCCCAAGTTGGAAGGGACCCATAAGGATCATCAAGTCCAACTCTAAAAATTCTTTTAGAATTTTTAAATTTGTGTTGAAATAATAAAAATAAAAATTAAAGTAGTAAATATGTATCCACTGTGGATTACTGTAGTCTTTTTAATCTATGTCTTGATCTGGAATTGTCATTGAAAGCTTGATTTTAGCAGAGACAGCATGGTATCCCTTCTAACCAACTGTGAAGGGCTCTTGTACTGTCTGTTCTAGATCGTGGCCTGCTATTCAGTCAAGACACTAACAAATTAAGTTCAGTGTTTCTTGACCTGCCAAAAAGTTCTTCTAAAAACAGGCAATTTAATAAGAGTTTCATGGTGTAATACAGTTCTGGAACATCTGATCTAATTTTAGGAATTTAAAAGTTAAAAATCTTCAATTTTAAACACTAGATAACATCCTTCCTTCCTTAAATATCTTATCAGTTACCCTCTGTAAGTGGCTATTTCTCTTCATTGACTTACTGTTTCTTACAGAAGATGTGTGAGGCTTACTTCTTAACTTTCTTGAGTGTCTTTCAGCTTTCAATTTTACGTTTTCTTATACGAAAATTTGGACATTTCTTGTGTGATAACTGTATACATTTTAATAGTATTGCAGAATCACAGAATTATGTTGGAGGGGACCTAAGGAGGTCATGTGGTCCATCCCCTGTGCTCAAGCAGGGTCACCTAGAACACATATCTGAGGAGCATTTTGAATATAGTTGCCCCAGATAGCTTCTGAATATCTCCAAAAGGGACACTCCACAACTTCTCAGGGCAACCTGTGTCATTGCTCAATCACCTGGACAGTGAAGAAGTATTTCTTGAGGTTCAGATGAAATCTCCTATGTTTCAGTCATCTCCTCTCAGTACTGCACTGCACTGCACCACAAAGCCTCTGCTGGTTATGTGCATAAGCAGCTGATATTTTGATTTCTGTAATACATCTAAACTCAATGTAAACTAAGTATTTAGATATATCATCTTTGTAGCCCTAAATTTCATGTTTCAAGTATAACAATACTGTCAAGGTGAATAAGTACAACTTTATAATCTAATTTCTCTGAGTTTTCAAATAGGATCGTGGTGTCAAAATGCAAGACAGAGAAGATGATTTCACAGTTTGCCAACGTATCTGCAGATATTAATGTCCACTTTCAACTGCAGATTTGCTGATCTGACTGACTTGTGTTTTCACCAGTTTTGCACTGCATTTTTTCTTCTGATCAGAAGAAGGCATGCATTTGATTCCTCCCAAGGTAAAATGAAAAGGTTTGTGGTTCATACTGTCAAGAGGCAGCTATTTTTATTGATCTTCCATTTGTGTTAATCATGTTATTCAGGAAAGGGAAAATTACAGTTGTTTATATAATTGCTGCTCAAGACTTTTCTCTGTAGTTAGTTTTTAGTTCTGTCAGGTTTATGGCATTTTTGTTGTTGTTGTCTGTTTGTTTTTTGTTTGTTTTGTTTTTGTACCTTCTTCTTTCTTTCCAGTGATGCAAAAATATTTTTCTTTTAAATGTAATGAAAACAAAAATGCTTTTCATTCTCATCTTTCATACAAATAAACTACGCACAAAGTTCAATACGGTATGTGCCCTGTAATCACTCTAACTATTTGAGCTCCTGAGTATGAATCAAAGGTGCTAACCTTTGTAATAATAATGGAGTGCCTTCCAGGAAATGTCATTATATGGCAGATTTGCTTTAGTACTTTTTCTGTTTTGTAGAATTGGAAGACAAAACCAACTCCAAACAATATAGTTCTGAGTAAGCTCTGGATGTGATATCTTACTAAAATCATTCGGTTAATATAAAGAAGGGAGTAGTGAAATTGGTTGAGAAAAAGAAATACAGAAAATGAATTTAGCAAGTGTGAGTACATTTGTTTATTTTTTGGTTTTAGGTTACCTGGACCACCATTGTGTTCATACAGCTGGGTACCTAGTTGAAAATAGTGCTTGATTTTTCAAGTCTGTCCATTATTTCATGTTGTCTGGAATATTTAGAGAAGAGGTTATTAAATTGAAGTCATAAACTCTAAATGTACAGTGTCAATTCCCAAGATTCATGTCTTATGTATTAGCAATCCAATTTTTTCAGAGTTCAATTTGCTGGTTACTTTATTCTACTATGAACAAACTTATCAGCTTTGTATCTGGTCTCTCTGTCTGGGTCATTTGTATAAATCAGCAGTAATATGTAACCTGGTTCAACTGTTGGTCTCTCTAAAGCCCCATGAAACATATCCTGTAACTGGGAGATTTACATCCTGCTGCCAGTTGTCTGCGTTTTGGTTATCCATGAAATACAGCTTACTGGTGTCAAAATCCATTGAATGCTTTTGGCACCTTTATCCTTTCCATATTTTTCTCACAAAGAATAATGCAAATCTCTTCTTCCTATTTATGCATTTAACACATTTATTTTTAACAGTTTGACTTCGGCCTTGCCATTATTTATTTCTTTATTAATTTCTTCATTTGTTTGCTGTATTTTCTATGTCTCTTTACATCTTTTAGAGCAGGTGTGACAGTTTCGGTGCAATCAATTTGCAGTTTGGTGAACTGTGAATTGACAAATCCACTGAAATTATGGATGGATAATACAAAGTCATTTATATAGTCTAGAATAATGATGAATTACTTTATTATATAATATATTGGCTATTATACAATGTACATAACGATATAATAATAATATATATAATATGTAATTTATATATAATGCTGAATCATTTTTTATCAGTGGATAATACAAAATTCATTGTAAATAACCACTAACAACCGTGACTTTTCTAATTGAAGGATAAAATAATATTAAAAAATATAGTTTTTCTTTTACAATTCATATTTAACACTTAATTTAATATTACTTTTTGATTTTATTTGTGCTGCTTGCTAATGATACAAAATGGTACAAGAGTCCTGCTCGTTTGCCTTCGATGTTGCTAGTGGCTTCTTCCAGGACGTCCCCATACTAAGGAAAGACTTCAGTCCGTGGTGTCAGTACTTCCCTTAGCAAATAAGTGGGTTAGGATAAGGTGTATGCTCTTCTAACCTGAAATTTTTTTCTTGTTGTATGTCATGTTTATATAATATTACATAACATTAATACAAATAGAAGTATGTGTGCTTAAAATGAAACAGAAAAATCCCATCTCATCCAAGAAGGATCTCCTCCAAGCAGGAGATGTTTCACAGAAGCTACACTTTTTCTCTAGGCAGAGAGAGAAGAGTACACAATCCACACCAGTCTCAACACCTAGTGCTCTTGGAGGTGGTATTTAGACTTTAAAATTAATCACACAGCCTCTACAGAGTAGGATGACACAGGTAAGCAGTTAGGGAAATGCTAAGAAAGCTGTCTGCTCATCTTTCAGTGTAACTCTTCAGCTGTGGCCTCCAGAATGATATAAACAATCTGAAGAATGAAACATTTGAGCCCTGAGAAGCAGGTAGCTAACTACATGTAAGGCATATATGAATGTGAAGAACATCGCTTTATTGGTGTAGTTTGTTCAGTTGTAATACCATCACCTTCAGTAAAAATTCAGTTAAGACATCTTCAGTCTTAAGGATATTTATGTGAATAGATCATACTATCATATCATGCAGCATCTGAAACGTAATTCTAATAAAATTGATACTCTTACATCACACTTTCAGAAAATAATTGCTATTTTAATCTAAATCCAGACCAGAATAAATCAATTGCTATAGTTACATCGCTGCATGACAGTATGTTCTGCTATTTGCAGACTGTGCATGACTCTTAAAGGCAGTTATATTTCTGCTACATTTGAGTATTTCAACTGAAGTTTCATAAAAAGACTCCAACAAGATGAGTACCTTCTGACATTAGGATGGATCTTCTCGATGGGAAATTCAAGATGATTGGTGTCATTTTGAAATTAAATTCCCTAGATAATAAACTACTTTTTTACAAATTTCCTTGTCTTTATTTCTTAATGCTAATATAGTAAATGTTGAGGACATAGGCTTTTTATTTTTATTTTTTTAATTATTTTTTTTATTTTACATTACAGAATGTAGAGAAATTCAGAATTGAGGCAAAGACCGAGAACAATTAAATCCTCTTCCTCCAGTCCTTTAAGAATGATGGAAAGTTTCCTCCTAGAAAACAATAGTTTACTGCAGCTAAAAAAAAAAATAAAAAAAAATAAAAAAGACAAAAGTTGAAACTACTGATTATCTCTATAAACATGACATAGTATTTTTTTTAATTTTTCAAGATTTCATATCAGATATCCAGTAAAACTAAACTGACACTGTTAGCTTTGTCTCATATAATAAAGCTTATTAAAGCAACAAAATCTTCTAGTACACTTCAATTTAAGAACAGAATCATTCTACTGTAACATATAAAGATAATCCTTGTTCTGAAACCTGTTTCTCAGTAGTCACCAATAGTCATCAGCCATTTATGGAAACAACATAAACAAATGATATTTGTTGACTTTCATCAAGGTATGTTTTTGTCAATATTTGTTTGGTTTTAGTGCATTAAGGATCTAAGGGGTTTGCTGAAGTATTCAAGGAAACATGCTCCATAATTATCATAACTTAGCTTGACAGTTTCATTTAGGTATGCCCTTTCGTGAATTCCACTGTTCACTCTTAGACCACGTAGAAGTATTTCTATAAAATCATAGAATCAAAAAGGTTGGAAAAGACCTCCAAGATCATCTGGTGCAACCATCCCCCTATCACCAGTATCACCCACTAAACCATGTCCCTAAGCGCCAGGTCCAATGTTTCTTTAAACACCCCCAGGGGTGTTGACTCCACCACTTCCCTGGGCAAACCGTTCCATGCCTAACTACTCTTTCTGAGAAGAAACTTCTCTTAATTTCCAACCTAAATATCCCCTGGTGCAACTTGAGGCCATTCCTCTTGTCATATCTCTAGTTATCTGCGAGAAGAGGCCAACTCCCAGCTCCACACAACTTTCTTTCAGGTAGTTGTAGAGAGTTTTATCTTTCCTCATAGCTCTATTAGGTTTGTCCTTATGCAAAAAAACAATTCTTATGTAAGTTTATTTACTTGCTATACTCTAAAAATATTTGTATAGGTTTTACATATCTTCAATATTTTAATTTCCTTTATAAATTTTTATTCATAGCTGTTAATAACTTTATTTTTACATTGCTGGTTTTTGTTGTTGTTGTTTGTTTGTTCTTTTGTACCTTTCTAATTTAATAATTGGTTTAAAGATATCCAAAAAGATTTACAAAATATATCAAACGGAAGGAAGGGACAACAGAAAGAAACCTATGTGTAAGTATATTGATAGGAAACAGTCTGAATATTAGCAAAAACATCTTGACCATGTATTGAAATGTAACACAATGAAAAGGCAATGGTACTTTGTTGATGGTAAAGCATAAAAAAGTCTATTGCTTTCATTTATTCAATGTTAAAATTGAGAACTGTAGTTTTGTTTGTTTATTTGTTTTTATTTTTAATATTGTCTATATTATCCTTCCAAAGGAAAAGTATCCCTGATATTCCTTACTGACTGAAAAAAAAAAAACCATAACTGTCTTCTATGTCCTTAGGTTTGACTAGAACCACATTAAAAAAGAAGGCAAGAAAATAAGAGTGAGGATAACTGTAGTATTGCTTGTATGTCTAAAAGATTATTCAGTTGTGCAGTGTGTATATTGCTTTTACTTTCTCTTCCAGATAATTAAAGAGCTTAGATTTTCAAATCTCAAACTTCTTGAAGTTTGTTTTCAGTTCTATAGTATTCCATCAACTCCAACTTCAGAACATAACCTGGATTTCAGAATTTTATATATATATATATATATATATAAAGTATATATATATATATATAGTATATATAGTATATAGTATATAAAGTATTTGTTAGGTAATTACATATGAAAACATGCCTTATATATATATGCATATAATATATATAATAAATGTATTTCTTTATTCAGAAGGAGCTACATATATAAATATATAAAAATATAACTTAAATTATATATATTCCACATACACATATCGTATTAATTTAATTTATTAATTAATGTAGCCCACAAATATTATATATTATATATTGCACAATAATATGCATAATGTGTAATATATACTATATATCATAAATGGAATATATAAATTATAGTTAATAAATCCTTATAATAATTATATAATATATATTGTATGGAATGCGTGTGTGTATGTACATATACAAGTCCCTTCTCAATAAAAATCTCCAGTTTATTTCGATAGAGTTTTCAGTAAATATTACTTATCAGCTGAAGAAGGAACTTTCTCTTATTTCTTAGGAATATTCACTAAAGTTCTGCACATATTAGTGCACAACTAGTCATGACTCACATGTTATTCATCCACCTCCTGCTCCTCCTACTGCCCTACTTGAAAAAGGATATTGTCCTAAAAAAATTATTAGATAAAAAGCACAATATTTTAGCTCAAGCCATATAAACTCACTTTATACTCGAGATCAGATTCAGATGATACTAAAAAAATAACAGTTACACTGCCGGTCTAGCATGTTTACTTTAACTGAAATATTTGAATCAATTCAGCATCAAATCAGTCTTAATACTGAATTAATACTTTCATACTGAATGCCAAGATTGATCCAGATGGAGCTTAGGCATCCAAATGAAGTGCCAAGTTGGAAGTGGATTATCTGAGGGCTACATATATGGGCAATGAAAAGAAACAGAATAGCTCAATTGGAAGGGACCTACAAAGATCATCCAAGTCCAAACTCAAGACAAAAACCTCTTGGTTGTGATCCAATCCACTTTCATCTGAATTGTCTTCTGCAGGTATCAAGTTCATCAATATTTTCCTATGGAGGGACTCCAGAGTGATTGCATCCCTAAAATGAGCTTCTCATTAAGCTGTTCAACCAGATTAGAGAAAGAGATTCATAAGTGTAGCAATGAGGGAACTGTGAGGTCTGATTCAGTCAAGTATGGGTAAGTACCATTCACTTTTGTAGGCTGTTTTTCTCTGTGCATATGAAGAAAAAAAAAATGAGAATGTCATGCTGTTTTATTATTATTGTTTATATATATATATATATATATATATATTTATATATATTTGGTCCATGCTACCAGCTCATACTACATGACTGACTAGTGGGCTAAACTTTTGCTCATTACAGTAGAGTAAGAAAGTACAAACTCCGGCATTTAGCTGTTTTTCAAATATGTGCATTACAATGATTGTCACATGCTTGTAACATCCACTTATTTTTAGGTTATTAACTAATCTCATTTATTACAGCTTTCCATCTTCTAGCTCTGTGCACTCTTGCACTCATGCCTTATTGATTTAGAAGTGAATATAATTTTCCAATTTTCTCTGCCACATTTCTATTTTCAGACCATATCTCATCTGTTTGATATTTCTGTGATTTGGGATACAGGATATAGCCTTTGTCTCCTTTATTTATTTTGAAGATACGTGATGGTTTTGTCCCAATGATTTCATGTAAAAAACTCTCTACTTTCAGTTTGACCATTACTACCCAATGTATCCTGAACTGTTCACTGATCCTTGTCTTCATCTTTTCTCTTACCCACATTAAGATTTTTTTTTTCTCTCTCTTAATTCAAGTCATAAAAGCATCCCCTAGCATGTATTTGCTTGGTAAGCTTGGGTTATTTGTTTTCTAGCTAATGTCTTCCTCAAAAGATGGGACATATCTGCACTGATTCTAAATCACTCAGATTAAATGAGTATGCCTGCATGCCCCTATTTTTAGGCAAGTTTTCTAGGCTAATAAAATGGAACCTTCTCCCTCTTCCCAGGAAAACACACTTTTTTTTTCAAACTTACACCTGTTAAAATATTCTCTAACTGCTTTTATTAAAAGTTGTGTGACCATGATGAATTGTTTCCTAGTCATTTTCAAAGGTGAAGATGTCTACATATTAATCTATTATTGAATAATATAATAACTAGTGAATTGAATACACTAACATAATCATAGAATCGTAGAATGGTTTGGGTTGGAAGGGACCTTAAATATCATCTAGTTCCAAACCCTCTGCCATGGGCAGGGATACCACCCACTATATCAGGTTGCCCAGAGCCCCATCCAACTTGGCCTTAAACACTTCCAGGGATGGGGCATCCACAGTTTCTCTGGGCAACTTGATCCAGTGCCTCACCACCCTCAGAGAAAAGAATTTCTTGGCCAGAGCCAAGCCAATAAATGATATTGTTTGCCTCTCTGGGAGAGAAGACTTCAGAAAGGGAAAAAAAGAAAAAAAGAAAAAAAAATCAACTAACCAACCAACTAAACAAACAAACAAAAAAATGCTGCCACAGCAGCTGGGAGTGCAAGGAGTAAGGAACAGCCCTGTAGACACCAAGGTCAATGCAGAAGGAGGGCAGGACATGCTTCAGGCACCAGAGCAGAAGCTCCCCTGCACCCCTTCGAGAGGTCCCTCTTGTAGCAGACTGTCCCCCTGAAGCCCATGGGATACCATTGCAGTGCAGATTTCCATGCTGCAGCCCGTGGAGGAGCCCCCGATGGAGCAGGCCCCGGGCCAAAGCTGCAGCCTGTGGAGAGGAGCCCATGCAGGAGCAGGGGATCTGGGGAAGCTGCCGCCCATGGGGTACCCATGTTGGAGCAGTTTGCTCCTGAAAAATGGACCCCATGCTATGGACCCATGTTGGAGCAGTTCTTGAAGAGGTGCTGCCTGTGGGAAGCCCATGCATGATCAGTTTGGGAAGGACATCATCCTGTGGGAAGGACCCCACTTTGGAACAGGGGCAGAAAGTGATCTTGAAGGAGTGGCAGAGACAAAGCATTAGGGACTTACCACAGCACCCATTCCCTGTTCCCCTGCACCACTTGGGAGGGAGGACGTAGAAGAGGGTGGAAGGGAAAAGGTGTTTTTAGTTTGCTTTTAGTTTCTCACTGTTCTAGTCTGCTAATAATAGGCAATAAATTATATGAATCTCCCTATGCTGAGTCTGTTTTGCCCATGACAATAATCACTGAGTGATCTCCCTGTCCTTATCTCAACCCTTGAGCCCTTTTCGTCATATTTTCTCCCCCTTTCCTTTTGAGGAGGGGGAGTGAGAGCGGTTATGGTGGAGTTCAGCTGCCCGGCTGGGTAAAACCACCACAGGACCTCAATTACTTGGTCTTCCTGATCAGGTGGCCTGAAGCAGACCCCCACTATAATGTCATCTGCCCCTGCCCTCCCTTTATTCCAGACCCATAAGTGGTCTATCAGCTCCTCACCCATCCCCAGGCAAAGCTCCATGCATTCCAGCTGCTCATTGACATAGAGGGTGAAGTCTCCTCCTTGTCTTGCTTGTCTGTCCTTCCTAAAGAGCCTATTTCCTTCCATTGCAACACTCCAGTCATGGGAGCTATTCCACCATGTTGGTAATGCCAACCTATGACCTCAGGTCATAGCCCCGCAAACATGAGTACATATCTAATTTCTCTTGTTTATAGACATCTGAGTTGGGCCCCTGACGAAGCTGATTTACTGGTTGTGGTGTCTGGAATTCCTTTGCTCTGCTCTTTTGGTGCTCTCCTGCTGACCCGTGACCCTTATCCAGGCTCTGGGCATCTATCACTGACACTGGCATCAAACTAGAAGGAAAGGGATGGACTGAGGTTCCCCTCCCCCAGCAACTCTAATTTAAAACCTTCTTCACTAGCTTGGGAAGCCTATGACCGAAGATGCTCTTCCTCTTCTCTGACAGGTGGACCCCATCAACCCCCAGCACACCAGATTTCTCAAACCGAGTTCCATGGTCTAAGTAGCTGAACCCCTACTTGTGTCACCAGTCCTGTAACCACTGATTTGCCAGATTCGACTAGCCCTTTCAATCTCCTTCCATTTGACAGGCAGGACTGACAAAAAAACTACATGCGTTCCTGAGTCCTTTAAAATGTCTGTTTATAGTGTTGTTAAATGTTCTATAGCCTCTCTTGCTGCCAGTTAGCTATAGATTACATGCTCTCCTATCTGCTGAACAGGTGAGTTTGTATTTATATTACAAGTAATTCACATTACTCATGCTGCTAAAAAAAGTGGCAAGTGTCACTGATCTTTAGAATTCTAGGGAATGCTTCTGATTAAAGGATAGCATGAAGAGAATAAACGTCTTATCTCAATGCTAACAATTCCTTTTTGAAGATGTTGATTAGTTTTTAATATCAAGTTAATCAGAACTTTTCTGAGCTTCAGAACAAAAAGCTGCTCTTAAAATGCCATGCCTCTGGCAAAAAGATAACTTTTGCTAAGAATTCCAGTGGAATGCTTTATATAGACAAAATGTAACACTTTGCTATGATTCCTCCTCCCTCCCTAAAGCACGTAAACTCATATATATGCAGAAATAAAGGAAACTATAAAAAGTTTTGTCTGGTGGCCTCTGGCAGACTAATCATCCAGAAAATGAAAATCATGTTATGCATCTTCATAACTATGTTTTCTTACAGGCACAATAGGATATAACAAAATAAACACAGCATCTGTTCCTGCATTCTTAGGTTAAAACTTTTATAATGCTAAGTAATTAGTTTGAGTTTCTGGGTTCTGTTGAAGAAGCAGTACTTGGAATTCTCATCAGGCCTATAGCAAACATTGCAACTCATTTGGAAATTGAGATTTGGAGATTCAAAAAGAATACTGAACTGTTTGGAATATTGCAGTGATATTTACAATTCAACCATGGTGTCAGTTCAAACTTGTCTTTAATTAATCATTTCTATTTCTATGCATAGCCATGCTTTTGGAATCATTATGGAAAATTTGAAATTTGATGCAATTTAAGTAAAAAACTATGAGCAAGGTTTTGATGGAAAAAATGGCAGACATTCTACTCATATTCTGAGTAGAAGTCTTTAATTCAAAGTGATATGTTATATCAGTCACAGATTTTATAATATGAAATATACTTATAGGCAAGTTCACAGTGGCAGAATAACATACAGGAGTTATCTTCCTAAACAAATTAATGCATTTAAATTTCTCTTCAAAAGTATAGTTCAAAACATAGACTGTTGCTGGAAAATTTCTTTACATTTTCCATAGAACAGAACAGAACAGAACAGAACAAAATAGAATAGAATAGTTGAGTTGGGTTGAGTTGAGTTGAGTTGAGTTGAGTTGTTGAGTTGAGTTGGAAAGGACCTTTAAAGTGTGTTATTATCAAGGGCATTACCTGAAAGCTTCCTGAATACTGACAGGCCTGGGGCATCAACCCTCTCTCTAGGAAGCCTGTTTCAGCATTTGACTACCCTCACAGTAAAGAGATGTTTCCTAATGTCCAGTTTGAACTTCCACTGGGGCATCTTTGAGCAATTCCTGCACGTCCTGTCATCAGTTACTGGGGAGAAGTGATCAGCACCTCCCCTCTTCAGGAATTTCTAGAGAGCAATGAGGTTGAGTCTTAGCTTTCAGAGCACCTCCCAGTTTAGTGTCATTGCCAAACTTGCTGAGCATGCATTCCACTCCTGCATCCAGATCATTGATAAAAATGTTGAGCAGAACTGTCCCTAGAAGTTATATAACAAAAGAATGTTTCCCATGTCATTAACATAGACATAGATTCATTCTATGATCATATGAACAATTGATTTCAATTTATTATCTGAGGTGCATGTTCTAAATCAAAGGGAAGAAAGCAATCTACAAAGCTTTTCTAGCTAAATGCTTTTGGTGTGCAAGGTGTTAAAAGCAAAGTGTGTTAAAGATGTATGAAACAAATCCATAATGCACTTACTCTTTTTTTAAGAGCAGATTTAATCTGTGCCTTGGTCTCTCATAATTCACTTTGTTATTTTTACTTTTAAATGATCTTTCAGTAATACTGCCACAGTAAAACTGCATGGGAAAAATATTCTTAAAAATAAATAAAAATTATAGGACAGTAATCCCGACATAAATATTTATACCTTCTTTGAATACTCAGAAAAAAAAGTGAAAGTTTGAACGGACTGCAGTTTAAACAATCTGTAACATAATTTTATTTTGAAATGTCAGAGACTTTCTTTACCCCCCAACTATATGTTTTAGAAACCATATGTTTTAAATGAAACCATATGTTTTAACCATATGTTTTCATTTAAACCATATGTTTTAAATGAAACCTGAACATCCCCAGCTCTCTCAGCCCTTCTTCATAGGAGAGGTGCTCTAGCCCTCTGATCAACTTTGTGGCCCTTTTCTGGACCTGTTCAACAGGTCGACATCCTTCTTGTACTGGGGACCCCATGCCTGGATGTTGTACTCGAAGTGGGGCCTCATGAGGGAAGTGTAGAGGGGGGACAATCACCTCTCTCAACCTGCTGGCCACTCCTCTGTTGATGCAGTCCAGGATGCAGTTGGCCTTCTGGGCTGCAAGCGTGCACTGATGGCTTTTCATCCACCAGAATCCCCAAGTAATTCTCTGCAGGGGTGTTCTCAATGTGTTTTTCACCCAGTCTGTACTCATGTCTAGGTTTGGCCTGACCCAGGTGCAACACCTTGCATTTTGACTTGTTGAACCTCATTAGGTTCACATGGTCCCATTATATTAAATAAGTATAAAGTATTAAACAAGTATATTAAAGTATTAAATAAGTATTAAATAAGTCCAATTGTATTAAATAATTAAATAATATTAAATAAATATTAAATAATTAAATAATATTAAATAAATATTAAATAATTAAATAATATTAAATAAGATTTGATCATTATTTCAATTTCTCATGACATAAACCAATATGAATCCTAAAGAAAAAAGTTTAAAGAGTAAAATAAATTTGTCCATAGAAATAATAGATGTGTGACAGAATCAGCAGCTGTTCATACACAGTCAGAACGAATTGAGTTATACTACAGGCGATTCTTCATGGATGTTGAATTAAGGTAGAAACATCATAGAATCATAAAATCATTAAGGTTGGAAAAGACCTTCAAGATCATCTGGTGCAACCATCACCCTGCTACCAATGTCACCCACTAAACCATATCCCTAAGCACCACGACCAACCTTTCCTTAAACACCCCCAGGGACGGTGACACCATCACCTCCCTGGCCAACCTGTTCCAATGCCTGACTACTCTTTCTGAGAAGAAATTTTTCCTAATTTTCAACCTAAACCTCCCCTGGTGCACCTTGAGGCCATTCCCTCTAGTCCTATTGCTAGTTATCTGCAAGAAGAGGCCAAGCCCTAACTTCCCACAACTTCCTTTCAGGTAGTTGTAGAGAGCAATAAGGTCTCCCCTGAGCCTCATCTTCTCCAGACTCAACAACCCCAGTGCCCTCAGCCACTCCTCACAGGACTTGTGTTCCAGGCCCTTCACCAGCTTCGTAGCCCTTCTCTGGACACATTCCAGGGCTTCGTTGTCCTTCTTGTAGTGAAGGGCCCAAAACTGAACACAGTACTCGAGGTGTGGCCTCACCCGAGCAGAGTACAGGGGGACTATCACCTCCCTGGTCCTGCTGGAGTTTCTGGAGGGATGGATGATCTGCATGATCAGAATGAATACGTATTCTGCTTACCTTCTCATTCCTTACTTCTCCTTTTCTCACCTTCTATTTCATTGTTTGACTTACAGTTCTTTCATCACCAAGCTCCCTGAATATCAATAATAGCTAAATCTTCAGCTAATACAAATACTCTTCTTTCTCTCTAGTGGAATTATGCTAATTTCCACCATCTGAAAATGTGGTTCTCTTTTTTTATCACCTGATTTATTTTATAACCCCCTTTCATATTTGTAAAGAATTCTTCCACTAATATATTTTTATTAAGGAGAAAAACACTTCTACAAAATCATTTCCCTGTGGTTCTTTTACAATGCTAACAAGGCAGTAGTTAGAAACACGATTATATCATGCTGGAACACACATTTCACTGAGTGTTTCACTTTCGATGTGTTTTGTGTTTTGTTCTGGTTGTTTGTCTGTTGTTTTAATTTTCTGGAGTTCTCTTCCTATTTTGATTAAACAAAATAAGAAGGAAGGAGTATTTTCAGATTTTTATTTTTATTTTTATTTTTAATTTTATTTTTATTTTTTAGTATTTTAGTTTGGTTAATAAAGTATTATAAAATAGTGTGATCATGACACCCAATGAGACATCTAGGGATTTTGTCTGAATATACTGCTTAATTTGAAGAAAATATGTATTAGACTTTATCTGGTTTTGGGAGGAAAATTGATACTTTTTTTGTGATTGCTTCTTAAAATATTTCATTTGTCCCACAGGATAAAGATTTCTCTGTATGAGTACTTACGGGATTTTTCCTTCTTTGTCAAGACAGATGCCTAATAGGTCAATCTTTTAAAGAGGTGGCTTCTAATTAGATTGAGGATGGGAAGCAGGGAGAGAGGGGATGCCGATTATCAGAAGATAATGATAACCGATGACAGGATGCACAGGAATGCCATAAAGCTGCACCAATCTGGACATTAGGAAACATTTCTTTACTGTGAGGGTAGTCAAACACCAGAACAGGCTTTCTAGAGAGGTGGTAAGTGCCCCATGACTATTAGTGTTCAGGAGGCATTCAGATAATGTCCTTGGTAAAAATATGCTTTAACTTTTGGTTATCCTTGAAGTGGTCGGGCAGTTGACTAGATAATCTTTGAAGGTCATTTCCAACTATTCTATTCTATTCTGTTCTGTTCTGTTCTGTTCCTGGTGAAAAAGTGAGAAGAACATTACATTTTATCAGCTTTTCATTGTATGTGTTTATATTCACTCATCCAAATCACATCATTCACAGGACTCAGATTTTTTCTCGCAGTTTGACCTAAGCCTCTACACTTTTTTTTTTTTTTTAATTAAAAAGTCAGATTCCCATTTTTATACAATAGCATGGAATACAGAATACATGTAAGAAGTGGAAAATTCAAGACCCGTTCACTCTACTGAAAGACTGTTCAAATTCTGTATCTTCAGTATTCCAAAGCACTTGGAGAAAGAGGAATGAAAGAGGAATCTGTCCCAACCATGGATCCATACCACAGATAATGAAGCCAGAGAAGAAAGCCTTGCTGTGTAGTACATTATGATGGAAACCTAGCTTTCAGACATTATCATGAGGACAACTGATATTTTATCTATCATGGGACTACTACTTATGTTAGAAAAGAATGTTTGAAAATAATTATTTCATTGGAAGAGCTAAGCAGTGTCTTTGATTTGGGGTATATTTCACTTTACCTAAAAAATGCAGGAACATAGCTGCATTCTGGGTACCATTTTAGGCTCTAATTGGGCAAATGATGCCACAGAGCCTAATATTTTGGCATCTATGTCCACTTTGAAGGTCTAACTATAAGCCACCAGAATAAATTTTATTCTGTTGCAGAGATGGCGTAGGATGACCACTTATTTTCTCCTCCAAAGCAATACCAGTTTTCTTACATTTGAACTACTCCTGAAAATATGAGGCCATTTGTCAAGGTCAGTGCAATGAAAAGAAATGACATGTTTTAAACACCTTGTTCCATTCCATGGAGGTCTTCCAACATAATCAGTGATTCCTTGCATTTGGCAAGTTAGGAAATGATAAGGACAGGAATTATTTATTTAGTACCTAGTTCAGCTAAGGCAGAGAACTGATGCTTCATAGGCTCTAGAAATGGAGAGACATGCTAATCAACCTTACTGAGGACAGGTAAGGGGAAAGCATGTGTACCGAGCTGTCAGCAAGTCCATACTATCTCACTAACTGCCTGCAAATGACAAAGAAAGTTCACTTCATATTTCACTCACGTTTCTTGAGTATATGCAGGCTGATCAACTCTCAAACCTAATGTACTCTGAGTAGAGAAAAAAGTCTGTTCCTGTGGATAATGAACAATCAGTCCTCTCAAAAGCGAAGTTTTTAAAAACTTATTTTTTCTTGATTAGCAAGCTCACTGTTCTCTGGCTAGGAACCCTTCCCTTCCCTTCCCTTCCCTTCCCTTCCCTTCCCTTCCCTTCCCTTCCCTTCCCTTCCCTTCCCTTCCCTTCCCTTCCCTTCCCTTCCCTTCCCTTCCCTTCCCTTCCCTTCCCTTCCCTTCCCTTCCCTTCCCTTCCCTTCCCTTCCCTTCCCTTCCCTTCCCTTCCCTTCCCTTCCCTTCCCTTCCCTTCCCTTCCCTTCCCTTCCCTTCCCTTCCCTTCCCTTCCCTTCCCTTCCCTTCCCTTCCCTTCTACCCATCTCCATCCCTTACATTATAATGTAACAAATATTACATAAATATTACATTATTAACTAATATTATTGTCATCTCCTAGTCATGTTTTCAATCTATAAAAACTACTACTTCTAAGTAGAAGTCCATTTCAAGGAATAGTCAGAATAGTTCATTTATTGTGGAAATAAAGACTATTTTAATGGAATTTGAGAACAAAACCTTTTTTTTTTTTTTTTTTTTTTTTTTTTGTATTGGCAGATATTTAAAAGAGCCTTCCAAAGCAGTAATTCTCTTGTTTCTGTCTTCTTTCTCAAAAGTTCTTGTTTCACATGTCTTTAAGCACAAGAAATTAATTTACTTGAAAAATTTCGTACTGGTTACAGATGAAAAAAATATATAGCATGTTTTTAAAGTGGGTATTTGCTTGGGCTGGACTAAAGGCTAGCTTAGTGGGTTCAGTCTTCCACTGTGCATAGTAACCACCAAAAAGCAGGTATTTGCTTCTATTTTCTTCAGTAGTACTCAACTCCACGCAGCTGTCTATGACTCCAAAGTCATAGCATGAAAGATAGATCCATATGTGTGGTGGTTTTACCCTGATGAGCTCCACCACAGCTGCTATCTCACTCCTCCACCTCAAAGGAAAAAAAAAAAAAAAGCTGGGGGGGAATAGATGGAAGGACTCAAACATTGAGATAAGGACAGGGAAATCACTCAACAGTCATCATCATGGGCAAAACAGATTCAGCACAGGGAGATTAATATAATATTTTACCTATCGCTAGCAGACTAGAATAATGAGAAACTATAAGCAAACTAAAAACACGTTACCCCTTTCTACCCTCTTCTAAGTCCTCCTCTCCTTGAGCAGTGCAGGGGAATGGGGAAAGGGGGTCCCATGGGCTGCAGGGGGACAGCCCGCTCCACCAGGGGCCTCTCCACGGGCCGCAGGGGAAGTTCTAAAGCGTGCCTGGAGTACCTCCTGCTCGCCTTCTGCACTGACCTTGTTGTTTGCAGGGCTGCTTCTCATTCCTCTCTCCCACCTGCTGTCACGCAGCAGGTTTTTCCCTTTTTTAAATCTGCTCTCCCAGAGGCCCAACCAACATAGCTCACTGGCTCAGCTCTTGCCAGCGGCAGGTCCCTTTTGGAGCTGGCTGGAGCTGGCTCTGCTCTGATGTGGGGCAGCTGCTGGGCTCTGTGCACAGGCAACGCCTATAGCCCCCCTGTTTACAAGTCCTTGCCATGTAAAACCAATGCAGTATGTTTTCCAGAAGATGTGTGTGTCATCCAGACATTATTTTAAACAAAGTATATAACCAGCTTTTTTCTGATTACTCTATGGACTTTTTATAACTTGGGAAAGGACTGAATTGCTTTCAGAATTAAAAAAAAAAAAAAAAAAAGTGCATATTTTGTGCATATTACCATTTTCTGTCCATAGCTTTTAGTATTCCAGCAAGGATGTATCTAAATGATAAAACATTTTTGTTTATCTTGTCAAGTGCAAAGAGACTTGTGATTTTATAGTGGGAGTACAGAGCTGCTGATGGGGTAAAAAGGGATAGGGGTAGGGAAGAGTGTTAGAGCTTCCCACAGAAAGGCTTGGTGGACCAGTATATTGAACATTCACTTTTAATTTCAGTGAGTAAACATCCATTTAAGGCATTTGTGGAAAGTTTTGGGAGACGTTTGAAAAAAGTTTTTTCAAACTCGAGGGTTGGCCAGAATATTTGAACCAAGGAAATGGGCCTATTTGGTCCCAATACCTCTTAATGACCCTTTCTAAAGTCAATTGTCAAAGTGACAAAAACTATGTTATAAGATAGAGAAAAAGCTGCCATGAAAAATTTGTTTTGTGCCTGAATAATAAGAGTGGCTGTCACATGTGCTGGCTTTTATTCTTTTGCTAAAAATAAGACCTTTGCATTCATTGGTTCCCTTAGGACTTCTCTTAGACGAGGACTAGAGGAAAAGGGGAAGAAATCTGAAGGTCCCTGACTGAGGTTATCCTTTTAGGGTTATTAACTGTGTTTCTATGCATGATGCATTATGTGCAGGAATTTTTATTACCTAACAAAGCATCCACTACTAGTATTTGAAGGATTTACAGTTGTATCCCAAAGACTTCTGCTGAAATGCAAGGGAGCTATTGACTCTTGAAACTGCCTGTTCCCACTGGAAGTATATAAAATGCTGTATAATCATGCAGTATCTGTATTTCTAGCTATCACTTTTCAGGGTACTGTAAACACAAAAAAGAAACTTTAGGACAGCAATACATCAGTACACTAATTAAAACAAAGTCTATGTTATGATTTAGAGGATATATAATTATCTGGCAAGGATCTAGTCCGTTCTACTTTTCTCTCTTAGACATCGATCAAATTTCATTAATGCTTTAAACAGTCACCATAAATTTAAAGACACGGAATATATTTGCAATTTGGTTGTTTGTATTATTTATGTGCTCAGGTTAGAAAGAGTAAAAAATGCATATCAGTTGTTATATTAATGTTAAGCATATTAATAAGATTTAATCAGTTATAAAATCTTCCTTTTTTTTTTTTTTTAATTGCATAAGATTCTCATAAGAATTAAACTTTTTTCCAGAAGTTACTTACAGGAATAAGTCAACAAATAAGGGCTAGTGAACCTTCTAACACAGTATGCTAGCAAAAGAAAGAAGCACCATTCTCACCAGTGAGCTATATCCCTTTAAAAAGCTCTGGTATCTTTGGATTGCTTATTGTTTTTTTCTTTAGGAAAGAAAAAAAAATAAATATGGTTACCCTAAACTTTTAACCTGGTGCATAAAAATGAAATAAAGCACAGTGTTTGGAGTGCTGCTTTTTAAAACTGCTAGCTAGATCCAAGCTAATTAGCAGGCCTAAAATATGGCCTAGAGATGTAAAATTTCAGGATTGCATCCTCTTGTTTATTCAGCATCCTCAATCACTGTTAAATATATAAGGGCAAAATCTGCTAAATTAAGCTTTTGTTCATTTTTGTCATTCAATATACAATATTCATTCAAAGACATTTTTCTAAGTCATTCTCTGCTTTCATTCAGAAGTCAATTTTAACTTAAAAAAGTATAACCTAAAAAAAAAAAAAACCTGAATTAATATAGTCATTAGCACATTTATGCATTTGGCAAAGAAATAATAAAACTATTTTTACATTTAGAATTAAGAGCTGCTGTACCAAATTATACTATTAGTCTGTCTGTAGTGAAAAAAGCTGTGTAGTGAAGAATTTTCAGGTAACCTTTCAATGGAGAAAGTGCCTTAAAAATCTTCAATGATTAGAAATTGCCCAATGAGATGATGTTTTATCTTTCTGAATTATTTTTTTTTCATTGTTTTAATTCTGCATGATTGTGTTGTTCTTTTTCATTGCTCAGTCTTTCTTTTTATATATGTGTTTTTCTATGTATGTGGCAACTTTTGTTACCTTGTTAAATTTGGTTGGATTACAGATTATGCCTCTGTATCTGTGAGACAGCCAATAAAATGTTGTACAGGTAGATGTACTGGATCTGGCTGGGATGGAGTTAACTTTCCCTGCAGCAGCCCACATAGAGTTGTGCTCTCCAATTGTAGCTAGAACACCCCTGATATTACACTGATGTTTTGTCTATTGCTGAGCAGTGCTAGCACAACACCAGAAACCCTCTCCAAACCCTCTGGGCCAGTAGGCTTGGTGTGGGCAAGAGGCCAGGGAAACTAACCTAAATGGACCAAGGGGATATTCCATACAACGTGGTGTCACACTCAGCAATAAAAGGTGGGAAAGGGGAAGGAGAAGGGGGGCTGTCATCATGAAGATGTCTGTCCTCCCAAGCCACCACAGTAGGTTGTTATGGCCATAGCTGTTTGCATTAGAAAGATTCCTTATATTCCCTTAACAGTTAAAGTGAAGAAGAATCCATAATTATATAAAAATAGGCAAGTAACTTAAATATAGTTGATAAAGAGACCTTTAGCAAATAGCAAACATAGGAAAGAGACCTTTGCTGTTATTGCATTAATGGCATTCAGATACTCCTGGTATGTTAGTGAAGTTTTTATATAAATATTTATAGTATAAAACTACTATAAAATCTAATATATACGTACAGTTTGAATTTTCTTAATCATATAATAAAAAATATTTCCTGATAATGCTTGACATAACAATATTATTATTTTTTTATATTAACTGCACCAAAACAATGAAATGCAGATGAAAAACTATAAAAAACACCAAAAATGTGTAAGCAGATAGCATAACATTGATGCAACATTTCTATTCAAGCAAAATAAGTACTGCTTTTGATAAAAATATACTTACACAGAGCCTTTAAATAATTTGATCCAAAACATTTTTAGCAATTCTATTTCTGACTCAGAGACATTAAGAAGCTTTTACTTATAGGACAACTGCATCTCTGTGAGGCTGAAAGATAACTAAATCATACAGGAAATTCGTGGTGGAGCTGGAAGTAGAATTTACTTTCCTTAGGTACTAGACAAGTTTTATTCTGCTGTATGGATGTATTTTTCTATAATGTTGCTTTGTATACAACATATGAAGGATCAAAGAAATCGGCAGCCACCAGTACAGAAGAGTTTCTGTGTTTAGCTCCACAGTTTAGGTCAGTGTCACTTCTCCATTAAAGCAAAGTCATTATATTTATGTATTAGCTTTCACTAATTAGTCCAGTGATGAGTCACTTCTGTTTTCAAAGGCAAACTTCTAAAAAGAGTGCACCCCATATAGTGTAATAAAATGGTATAGTGTTCCCTTGAAGGGAATCTAAGGCACTATTTATGGTTTAATTGAGGCATAGTGTACCTGGATTTTATCCATGGCTTTACTGCTGACTGACTTTCCGAGTGTCACTTCAACTGTTTATGCTGTATTTAACCCACATTTAAAAGCGATTAACAAAATCTTAAAATATTTTGAACTCTGGAGAAGTAAACCTGCTAAATATTATTAGTATTTAGTATATGATTAGTATTATTAGTATATTATTAGCATACTGATGAATTTATGATAAGGTTGCCCTAGACACAGGCTAATTAAAAATGTGTTTCTGCCCAAGACCCAAAATATAGCCTAAGATCCCAAGACAGAGAAGACAATCAATCACCTCACATAAAAGAGTAAATAAGAAAGTATTATGATATCTGTGAATGAGTTGAGTTTGGTCAGCTCCAGCTCCCAACTTATTACGCCTTCAATAGAGTATTTCAATAGAGTATTTCAATACTGTATTTTTAAATCCTGTATTTTTTTTTTGTTAATTTTGTTTTCACCAAAAAAAAAAAAAAGTTACCCTGATCTTAAAAACAAGTAGTAGAAATGCAGCACAAATAATAAGAAATTAGTATTTCTGTCTATTTTAGCAGAGCAGGGAAATTGTAGTAAATCTATATATTAGAAAGTAGCAAAAATATCAGTTCATAAAATTCTGTTACTGTTGTTGAACTGGCTTAATAACATGCCTTTAATTATGCTGATTGTTATTGCATGCTTCATGTTATATATGACTGATTTATATTTAACACTCTATAAATATTTTTTTTTCCTATATTTTATTTGCAATAGCTAAAGGAACATTCTTATTTTACTTTTTTGTTGTTGTTGTTGTTGTCTGATCTATTTGTATTGACTACAGCAATTCTCTGAGATATCAAAGTTGTAACTGACATTCAGTGATATCAGAATTAGAGTCAATAAACTTGTATTAGAAATGGTATACCCTAATACTCATAAGTAATACAGCATTTATTTATTCTGTGTTTCTTACCCCCAATTACACACATCTGCTATATCTGCTATATTCTTCTTTCTACAGATTTGTCATTATTTGGCGGCATGTATTGAACTACAGTACCTTTGTTGTTTAGCCTTTGAAAGATCAAAGTTTGCTCTTTTTATATCCATAATCTGATTACATTTTCTTCAAATGATTTAGAGATACTGCTCTCTGTCATCCATGTCTAACAGTCTTCACTCTGCCCTTTGCTGCTTCTTTATTCTCTTTCATTTTACAGACCAAGTATCCACATGCTCTTTTAGCTCTAATTCTTCTAGAATGTGCACATACACTGGTCATTTTGCAAGTATTCATCTAAAAGGACTCAGTAATAAAATGCACTACCACTGGTCTTACTTTTTTTTTTTTTTTTTCCTACAAAATGCAACCTGATTAGTTGCTGACTTTCTGTAGTCAACTAAATAGTGCATATGCTAAGATACACAATATTCAAAACACTGTTGTAGTTAAAGATTTTGACTTGCCTTCAAAGTTCATAACCACTTACGTATTTAAAATGTACCATATCAAGTTATCAGATGTTTTTAATTTGCAAAGAAAAGAATATACAATTTTGTCTCTAACAACACTGTGACTGTAATCTGAGCTCTGATAGCACAACTGGCTTCTTTTGCCATTCCTCGCATTTTCATTATTAATGACCATTCCAAAACTCTGCCAATTTGACAGCGCTGTTATCCATTGTATTCAAATCTTGACCTCCATGAAATGTTTTGTCCCACTACCTGGAAAATTATTCATTTTCTGTTATGGGCAATAACATGATATTCCTATTTCGCTTTTTGTAAGAACAAGGGTAACCAGTTATCGTATGTTTGGGAAACATGGCCACATATTTGAGGGCCAGACCATCCCATATTGCTTGTACTGCACTGCCTTTGATCCAAAAGGCCTACTAAAATCAACATAGATTTTTTGTCTCTTCCTTTACCTTTTATTTCCCTGCACTTTGTTAGCCCCTAGCTAGTCAGCACACACAGGGTCAGAGTGGCCCTAGTCCCTGGCATGCCTGCTGTCTGACCCAGCCTTCCTCTGTGCATGCAGGGTTGATAGCAGGCAAACACAGTGCTCTGTCTATGGTCTGGGATGCCTGATGTTAAATAGAAGCCATATAATTATCCTAGGCTTCAGAACTGGAAAGCTGTGTCTTAATTAAAAGTACCTGATTGCTTTCCTAAATATAGCAAACCTTTTCTAGTTTTGCTTTGTAATAAGGCTAATAGCAAATGAACTTTTTCAGAGGGTGTAATAAAACAAGCAGAATAATTCTTGTTTAGCATCATGGTTTGTTTATAGAAAGAAGTACTTTTTTCAGTCTTTAGGCCCTTTTACTGTCTTTGTGCTTTAATCTAAATAATTATATTGAAAGTACTTGATTATTGATGCATACAACAGAACACAAGTCTCTATTTTCTACTACTCTAACTGTTCACTACTATAGTTTCTGTTGTTGTTGTTTTTCTTTTTACTTACCCTCTTCTTCCTGACCTCCTCGTCTCTCTGTTTTGCTTACATATTCTCCTGGGTAGCGTGAGATATGATTTGAGTGCAGCACAGGTGTCATGACTTCCACTTTCTGAAAAACTGATGTGTGTTATGACATCATCACATTTTACTGATGAGACAGAGAAAAGAAAGTGCATTATTTTAGGGAGCAATCCTGCCACCATGGGCTGACAATTTCTGAGATCTTTCTTCTGGATATAAAGGGACCATAAGCAAGAGCTACACTTTCAAGTATTGGTCATGCAGATACATATTGTTGCAGACATCAGACAAACTTTGTTTCAACTCTAAATAATAACTGAGCAGTGGCTTGTTTGAATTACAGTTTTGTGAATAAAGCATCTACTCAAATTATTTTGGGTGCCAAAGATGAGAAGCAGAACAATATACATTCCTGAACATTGACCACACATTTAATCTTGATGTAAGGGAATGTTATCATTCAAATCTGTATGCTTATAGCACTCCGTATTGGCTAAGTGCATCTTCATACTTTTTGTAGTACAAAGCAGAGTTGCTTAATTAATTCTGTTGCACTGTACAGAGAATGTGAACACCTAGTTCTATGGCTAGTTCTATGAGAAAGTCCTTGGGGTGTTCGTTGACAAGAAGCTCGACACGAGCCGGCGATGTTCTCTTACAGCCCAGAAAGCCAAATGTATCCCGGGTTGTATCAAAAGCAGCGTGGCCAGCAGGTTGAGGGAGGTGGTTCTCCCCCTCTGCTCTGCTCTCGTGAGACACCACCTAGAGTACTGCTTTCAGCTCTGGGGGCCCCAGTACAAGAAGGACATGGAAGTATTAGAACAAATCCAGAGGAGGGCCATAAAGATGATCAAAGGGCTGGAGCACTTCTCCTATGAAGAAAAGCTAAGAGAGTTGGAGCCTGCAAAAGAGAAGACTCTGGGGAAACCTTATAGCAGCCCTCCAATACCTAAAGGGGGCCTACAAGAAGGCTGGGAGGGGACTCCTTGTCAGAGTGCAGTGATAGAACAAAAGCAATGGCTTTAAAATAAAGAGGGTAGATTTAGATATAAGGAAGGAATTCTTTACTCTGATGGTGGTGAGGCACCGGAACAGGTTTGCCCAGAGAAGCTGTGGATGCCCCATCCCTGTAAATGTTTAAGGCCAGGTTGGATGGGGCTTTGAGCAACCTGGTCTGGTGGAAGGTGTTCCTTCCCGTGACAGAGGGGGGTGGAACTGGATAATCTTTAAGGTCCCCTCTAACCCAAATCATTCTATGATTCTACGATTCTAAATGCACCAACAGTATTCCTCTACTTTTTTTTTTTTTTTTTTTTTTTTTTTTTTTTTTTTTTTAATGTAACATAGGGTTATTTTTTCATGGGCATGACTAGACTCCATGGTCTAGTCTGAGGTTCCAAATATTTTCTGAAGCTATGTTCTGAAAATATGACATAGATATTTCCAGTTAATCATCTTGCAGCAATTATATTTTGGTAAAATCTTCCAGGCACAGAAGTATGGGAATTTTGTGTGGTATGACTGTCAGAAATAAATATCTAAAGACTATATCTAAACATGACAGCATTTTCTTTTCCATAACATTATTTGATTTTCATAGAACATTTACTTTTGTCCAAACTTTGATTTTTCTGCTTTGCAAAGTGTCATCTCCTTGATTTATTTTATTATCACATTTTCAAGAGATATCAAGCAGTTCAATAATTACATTAATTTTTCATAACCCCACTTTCACTTTCAAATGTATTGCTTGTCAACATAATTACTTTTTATAATCAAATGAAAATATTTACATGTAGTTTGAGAATCATCTGTATCTTAACCTAATTTACTTTTTAAAATTTAAATCTAATCACAAATTGCATTTCATAAGTTGTAGATGTCACTGTTTTATTCAAGTGACAGAATTGTGTGGAAGGATATGAAAGTTAGCACACTTTAAACCGATGCAAGTAATGTGCAAAATGGAAATAAAAAGAACAAACGGGTGTTCGGAATTTTGACTAGCCAAAAATATCAAGATAAATAATACCAATTTTTAGATATTCATTGCAAACAAGAAAACTGAACACCTTTTAAAATACCAAGGAAAAAATAGAATTTTTAAAGAGAAAAAAGTGTAAAAGTTATTCCATACGGTGAAGGTATCAGATTCCAATTAACTTTGCTGATTCAAATAATTATTCAAGTAGAACGTGGATGACCCATTTCTTGAGTGCCACTCAGATGAATTTCTCTAAAATTGTATCATGAACTGTGACTGCAATATAATCATGAAACTCTGAAAGGAATAAAAAATACATAACTTTTACCTGACTTTTTTTTTTTTTTTTTTTTTTTTTTTTTAACAGCCTCTTCATTTCTGAGCCTTTTCAGGACACATTGTTTTGAAACATTTATTTAAAACTGTGCATAGTGAGTCTTCTTGTCATAGGCCAGAGTTTTTCAGTCAGAGGAGAGTTCTCTAACCACGAGAGAAGTTGATAACACACTTTTCAGAACTGCACTACTGATAGTAGGAAATTTAAAAGTAAATAGTTTTTGTTTGTTTGTTTGTTTGTTCATTTTTTGATAACTTCCTGACTTTAAATCAGGAAATTCTTGAAATTGTTTTGACTAATTCTATAAAAGGAATAATTTTATCACCAATCACCTTGCATGGAAGCAGCAGTAATACAAAAAAAAAAAAAAAAAAAATTAAGAACTCCTATGGAAAAACTCACTAGGCAGAAGGAGGTTGGGAATGCTCAGAAGGATATTGTGATAGCTCAAAAATAGCTAGACATTGCAAAAGCATTAAATGGAAAAATTCAAGTACTGTATACTTTGTCTAATACTCTGGATTTAGTAGCTTCAGAAGGTGGAGACAGTTCTAACTTAGAAGCTTAGTCAAAGTGATACTAGACTGATAAAGGTTAAGCTATGACCAAGCAGACAAGTCACTAAAAAGATCTTATGTTTTGTCAATAATAACAGAGGCATGGATACTATGGTTGCAAAGTGGAGTAGTCACTTCCAGTCAAGCATGAAAAACAAAATGAAAAAGAAGAAAAGCAAAGCAAGACAAATAGATGAACAAAGGCAAATATCTTTCAGTTCACGTTTGTTGCTTTGCCTGCTGAAATTTACTTTATCATTGTCTCTGAGTGTCTAATTAGCTGCATTTGTAAGCATGCAGTGCTTTGAAATTCATAAGAGTTCTTGGAAGAAATGCTGGTGCATTGGTCATTTTTTTTCTCTCTCTTTTTTTTTTTTTTTTTTTTTTTTTGCATGTGTGTGCATATCATTGGATTGATTAACAAAGCCACAGAAAAGGCATCCACCTTAAAAGTGTCAAGGAAACAATTGTCTGGGTAATTAGTCACTAAAAGATATAGAAAGTACCAACTGCATATTTCACATGCTTATAAATATTAGGGATATCTGTGGAGATCTGATGAAACTTTTGAAATATGGTTCTTAGAATGCAGATAATTCTGCACGTGTTTTGATAACACTGGAAAGACCTAACCGCTAATTAATGCAACATTTGGGTTAATATATTCTACATTTTCATTAACAGACCATTTTGAAACAAAGCCCTTTTGAGCCTCAGCTTTTTTCTCTGCAGCTACATAAAATCACAGAATGTTCTGAGTTGGAAGAAACCTTTAAAGATCACCTTGTCCAACCTCCTGCCACGGTCAACTTTCCCTAGATCAGCTTTCTCAAAGCTCCATTCAACCTGACTTTGAACACTTCCAGGGATGGAGCATCTACAACTACTCTGGGGAAACCTCTTCTGGTATCTCACCACCTTCATGATAAAAACTTTCTTATATCCAGTCTAAATCTACACTTTTTCAGTTCAGAACTGTTGCCGTTTGTCTTCTGAACAATGACAGGCCTGGAGCATCAACCACCTCTCTAGGAAGTCTGTTCTAGTGTTTGACCACCCTCACAGAAAAATAGAAATTTTCTAAGGTCAAGTCTGCACCTCCTCTGGTGCATCTTTGAGCAGTTCCTGCATGTCTTGTCATCAGTTACCACGGGAAAGAGATCAGCACTCTGGTACACTTTTCCCATCTATACTTCAGGAATTTCTAGAGAGCAATGAGGTCATGTGTTAGTCTTCTGTTCTCCAAAATAGACAACCCAATTGTCCTCAGCCTCTCCTTATAGCACATGCTTTCCATTCCTTTCATCAGTTTTTCTTTGCCCCCCTCTGGAATCATAGAAGTATCTTAGTATCTTGGAATCATTGAAGTATCTTAGTGTCTTATTTATTGTGGAGAGCAAAACTGCACACAATATTTAAGGTGAGGCTGCAACAATGCTAAATATAGTGGGAGAATCCACTCTTTTGACCAACTGGCTATGCTGTGTTTAACACACCCCAACATGCGATTTGCCTTCTTGGCTGCTAGGGCATACAGCTGTCTCAGGTTAAGCCTACTGTCAACCAGAACCCCCAGATTCCTTTCTGCTGAGCTTCTCTCTGGCCACTTGTCTCCCAGTCTATACTTGTGTCTGTCATTACTCTGACCCAGGTACAGCACCTGGCATTTTTCTGTGTTGAACTTCATGCTATAGGTGATTGCCAATACTCCAGTCTTTCTAGATCCCTCTTCAAGGTCTTTCATCTCTCTGGAGGATCAATAACACCTCCCAGGTTTGTATCACTGGTAAACTTACTGAGGATGCTTTCCACTCCTACAGCCAGGTCATTGATAAAAATGTTTAACAGAACTGGTCCTAGAATTGAGCCCTCAGGAACACTGCTAGTGACCAGCCACCAGCCAGATGTAGCCTCATTTACTACAACTCTTTGAGCTCTACCATTGAGCCAGTTCACCTCCTGGCATATCCTGTACCTGTTCAACTCACAGTTGAACAATCTGTCCAGAAGGATACTGTGAAGGGTAGTATCAAATGTCCACCACTTTCTTTACATCTACTGTGTGGGTGATCTTATCTTAGAAGGAGATAGAATTACTATATTGGTATTTTTTCAATATATTCTTGAAATATTTTCCCAGGTGGTTGGATTAGGCTTACCACCTGTAATGTTATAAAGGAGAACTTTTTTTTTTTTTTTTTTTTTAATAAAATCCAAAGACATAAAGAATGTTTGCATCACTCTGGGATTCCAGAGGTTTGACATATGAAGCTTTGGAACAATTGATTACATTAATTTGTGGTCAAGGAAAATTAAAAAAATTCCTCCTTGCTAGAGGTTAGGTCTGAAAATCTTTAGGAAGAACAGTGAATTTGAAGTGGGTTATTAAGAATATACCTTACTTGTTATGGGAATTCAAGGTGGCATCCTTAAAGAGCTCTTTACAGGAAGGGGCAAATGGTGAAAAATGGTAGTAAATACCACTCTGTTCTGCACCTAAATAACAATCCATTTTCTTCAAAGAAATCAGTAATCCCTGGTTTTCTGAAACATTTAATCATCTTCCACTGATTCAATTAAAATTATTAGAGAATCCAGGCCTGAGTACAAAGTATAATAATTTAAAAAAAAAAAAAAAAAAAGAGCAAAATTAGTGAGACAAGCAATCCACTTGCACTCTGGAGGTACATTACCATGCTTTCCTCATAATTAATTAATGATATTTAATTATTTGCAAGGATTCCTTTATTTTCTGTCTCCCAAGCAGAATACTAGTGGGAATATGCAACATGAGTGACTTACTGCATATAAAACACTATTTTTTATTTTATTTTTTTTACCATAGTAGCTATTGGTATTTATAGATGAGTGGTTTTAAAGGAAGTAGAGTTCCAGGTTCTCTCTTTTCCTGGTAACCAACTCATAGGTGTCAGTGACTCCCTAGATTATAGTGCTCCTACATCCTAAGGAAATGCAGTCTGTAATGGGAAGGAGGCTGGTATGGCTTAAGGCCTCATTTACTCTTGACATAAATGCCAGTGTAATTCAATGCCCAACTTAAACATGTTTTGCTTTTTGCTGAAATTCATTAGGATAATTACTTTTGCATATTCGAATATATATTGAGTATTAACTGGTGCATAAGGAATCCTGAAAAGGTGGCAAAATATATACCCAAATATGGATGGAGAACACTGGTATCTCCGCTCTAGTCAGTGCATTTGTAGAACACTTAAATAAGGACTATAAAGACTTATCTCCCTCTAGTGATTAAAGTTGGCAATTGCACTTTTTAATGTAGCTTTTACATGACAATAATGTCTTCTGATTTCTTTCCAAGGCTTCCTCTTGTTCAGTTTCTCCAATTATATGGAACTTTTCTGAACTTTCTTTCACCGATGTAGATGGTGTTACTAATTAGCTTATTTTATAAGCCATCTCAGAATGTTAATGTATATTGCATGTGAACCATTTTGTGACTAAAGTTTCACACCACTATTTCTTGTGACTGTATGTTGTTTGTTTGTTGTATGGTGTGGGAGAATACTGACTTTATTTGTTACAGATTAATTAAAAATAATGACTAATTCATATATATATATAATTTTTTTTTTTTTTTTTTTTTTTTTTTTTTTTTTTCAGACAGATTTTTCTCAGGGAGACAGTTTTTCTATCCATGTGTTCAGGAATTAAAGTTCAGCATTTGTAAAATATGATGATGATGGCCAAAATGACTATTAGCCAAAAGGAAGGTTAAATAACTTTATAGACTTAAAGAACTATACTATCATAGATCTGGATTTACTAATTTCCTTTGGTACTTCTAAATAAAATTAAATCTATGTCTCCTAAGTTCCTAAATGTTTTTGAACACATACAGTGTTTCAGAGATGTGGGTATCTTATTTGTAGAATCACAGTCATAGAATGGTTTGGGTTGGAAGGGACCTTAAAGATCATCTAGTTCCAAACCCCTCTGTCATGGGCAGGGACACCTCGCACCAGACCAGGCTGCTCAAAGCCGCATCTAATCTGGCCTTAAACATTTCCAGGGATGGGGCATCCACAACTCTGGGCAATGTGTTCCAGTGCCTCACCACCCTCTGAGTGAAGAATTTCCTCCTAACCTCTAATCTAAATCTACTCTCTTTTAGTTTAAAGCCATTACTCCTTGTCCTATCACTACACTCCCTGACAGACTCCCTCCCTAGCTTTTCTGTACTCTTTAGGTATTGGAAGGCTGCTATAAGGTCTCCCCAGAGTCTTCTCTTTTCCAGGCTGAACAACCCCAACTCTCTCAGCTTGTCTTCATAGGGGAGGTGCTCCAGCCATGTGATCATCTTCATGGCCCTCCTCTGGACTTGTTTCAATACATCCACAATGCATAGCTGAGATGTTTAAGCATTTTATATTTAACTTTAAAAGTGTTTAATAGCTTCAATATGTAGCACCGGTATAACAATATGGTGTATAATATTCCTTACAGCACGATCCAGAAGGTTGTAGCTGTATTTGCAGCAGGATTTTGGTTCAGTAGCATCATTTTGCAGAGAATCCCCAAAGCATTCTGTGTATTCAAATTAGTTTGGGTAAATACCTTAATCTTTGGTGGATACAAGATACATTACAGAGGAAGCTAAACCAGAATGTCTGTTTTAGGTGTACAATAAATGCGTTCCAACCTGAGTAATATATGTTGAGTTGTTAGGACTGCTTCAAACCAGAACACACTGGCAAAGTAAACAAGTTCTGAAGTCCCTTCTCAGATCTCTAAGTCAAACCATAATCGGCTCCTGACATTTGTACTAGAATATTAAAGCAACCTGACTAACATTTTTGTTTGGTCACTGAAATTCAACAGCCCCTTACAACCAGCCCAAGGAGGAAATTTTGTAGGTGTATTGACAATGCAAAATAAAATCATAGATTAGGAAAGAGTAGATGAATGAAAATAATTCACTGATTGCCATCATAAAAAAAAAGCAGAAGACATCAAATGAAATCATAAACCAGCAGATTCAAATGTAGCTTAATTTTGCAGATCATAGACACCTCAGACATTCATGACAGCTGTGTGCACAAAAGTTCAAAAATTTTCCTCAAGAACTGATAAATAATTTTGAAAATATCATCAGTTTGCTTTCTCCCTCCTTTCTGTTTGAAGGCTAATTACCAAAGCTTGTTATGCTATGTTAGGTGGAATATATTCATGCCATGTGGTGGCCAGATTCCACACCCTCATTTGGTCACAGGGCTTTTCTGTCTCCTTGGAGAAAATGAGTGTTCACCCAATAGACTCAGGATTAAATATTTACTTATTTATTTACTTTAAAAAAAAAAATAAATCTGTAACTTTCCAATTTTGCCAAAGGATCAAACCCACACAATTAGTAGTAAGACTAGTACATAATTAATCAGCATAGCTGAAGCTTTTTATCTCTGGGCAGAAATCCAGCATTTTCACAATAATTCACTTAAGGGTAATAGACAGTATCTCTTTAAACATGCTTAACCTTGCCCTCACTAATATAGCATGCAAGCCTAGCGTTGGCTTGTTCTTTGAAATACAGTGCCATGAATTTGTAATAGGAATAATAATGCATTTCTTTTCTACTTAAAGTAGCAGAAGGAAGACTACACTGCTAAGAAGTAGAAAACAAACGAAAAGAGACAAGCGTACCATTGTCTTTTTTTTTTTTTTCCTTTTTTCTTTTTTTTTCTAGACTTTCATCTTTGCAACAGGTAAAAACTGTCCCATTCAATATCTATTAAGTACCTCTTAAAAGGAATAGCAAATTATTATTTTAATAACACATATAATCTGACTAAAAGGAACTTGAGTTTTACTTCCTGTTTTGCAAATGTATTTTAACTATCTCCATTTAGTACACTTCCTCCTGTTCTAAACTTTTACCAGAATTTTCCGTGCTTTTGTTCTTAGTTTCTTCTTCTTTACAGGCAGAAAGTTCTCTTTCTCTAACATACATAGACGTACAGACACACACACAGATGCACACACACACACACACACACACACACTTAACCTGTTGTGAGGTGAGGAAGCAAAGTCACCACAGAATTTTTAAGGATAAATTTGGCTCTCTGAAGAGCTACAGTTCCTGAATGGAGGAGCTGTGACAAGCTTGGAAGATTGCAAAACAGGTTTGCACAGAGCCTTAATGCAACTGAGGGACTGCAGTAGTATTTTTAACACACTTTATAAATAACACGACTTATATTTCATAATGGTTCAAGAACAAATATATGAAATCATCTAATTCAGAAAAATCATACCAATAAGGTCAGTTATTTTTCAAATCTAATTGATTAAAGGCTTTTCAACGTAATGTATTTAATATTTACCAAACATATAATTGGGAAAACACTGACAACACAAATATATGGACACAAATAGTTTCTCAATAAGTATTGTGTGCTTCTTGAATCGTCTAGCGGCTTCAAAACAAACTGTGGCCTGTCACTTCCGTCATGAACTAACAAGACAGGTACAGATCAAAATTATTGCCTGAATCCCATTGATTTCACTAATCCAAAGTCTTTGTTGTAAAATGTTGTTATCAACAACCCTCTGCCTAATCTTACAAAATACAGTTTATGGTTTCAGTATAATAGCAGAGATATTATATTTATATTTAACAGTGTGCATGCTAATGCAGAGTGTAAGTAGTGTGAATTTGAGGTTATTCACTTTATTTTTTTTTCTGGTAAACAGATGAGTAACCTTTCAAGTATTTGCACAGATTAAGAACCATGTATTTTAGGTGGATCAGTGATTTTCCAGTACACTTGTAGCAATAAACACAAGTAATACATATGGCATCTGAAAGACTGTTAATAAGACTGTTATCATTCTGATTGCAGTTGCAATAGAGGTAAAACTAGCAGCTTTCATAAAGATGAACTGAAAAGACAGCCAAAAAAATTATTAGAATTCCAAAGTCACCTATTTTTTCTCTTGTCTTTTCTCAACCTTTCAGTTTGTACTGAGGTACTTAGATTAATGTTAAAAAGATGAAGATATGGAAACTTTCCTTGATAGTGTCCTTTCCCATAATAGGTGTACATTATTAGGACACTTTCCTCTCCTGGGAAGTTTTCATTTGATTTAATACACATAACCATTTTATGAATAATGTATTGGAGCTAGATCCCCAAACACAGCTAGAATATAAGTAATATATAATAAGTAATAATATATAATAACATAATAAATAAATAATAAATAATAAATAATAATAATAAATATAAATACAAATAAATAAATGAATAAATAATAAATATATAATAAGTAAAATAAGTAATATATAATAATAGTAATAGAGAGAGAGTCTGTTTCTGGAAGCATGCAAAAGGACTCCCTAAAATCATGTCCCCTCTGTTGCTGTAAATACCCAGCTGGTAACCTCTGTCCAAAGAACAGTTGGAATACAGTTTCTTTCCACTGTTATGTAGTAGCCAACAGAGCTGTTCAGTAAAACCGTAAAAGGGGCGTGACAGATTGCTCAATTCTCTGTGTAGAGAATATGTAATCTGCTGTGAGACATTTTACACAATGCCTCCTGCTGCTCCATCTGGGCTGCTGAGCACTGATGGTGTACTTGATTGTGTACAAGTCAAATAAGAATGCAATTCCTGACAGCAGGATTTTTCTGTGAAAATATGGACACTGTGACTTGCATGTAGCAGGGTATTTCAATTCCTAATTATTCATTAAATATTACATTAAATTTGCCCTAGAAGTCATTAAGAATTTTGAAGCCTAAAAGTGCTCTCTGAACTTGCTGCAAAACCATATGGACAAAACTATGGTGGAAAATTAGCTTAAGCTATAAGGATCTGAAATAAATATATTCAGAACCATAAATGACTTAGAGGTTGATTTAGTGTGTCGTTATTTGCTATATCATTCTCCAATAACAAAAAAGACAAAATTATTATTTTTATTCTTTCATCCTGATGGCTGATCCTACAGTTAAAATCAACAGAACTCACAACTGCCTTTCACTGTTGTCTTATGCAGTCACAGGCAGTGAACAGAAAGTATATTCAAAGCAAATGTACTTAAATATGCAAATGAAAATTGTATAAGGGTATGTTTTTCCAACATTCAACTATTTCTCATGTTACTATTAAAAGCTATTGCCCAGAACTGTATGAGAAGTGTGGAATTCTTTGGGCTGCTGCCTGTGGCCTCCAATAACTTTGAAGGACACATACAAGCAATGAGGTCTTTAGTTTAAATGCTGATTGGGAGTTTAATCTTTGCCTTTGCTAAGGCTCTTGTTTATAAAAAGTTCCGTTCAGAATAGGACTCTAAAATTCATACGTTGAATTTTATGTGTATTTAAAAGGTAAAAGAATTTTCTGTACAAATTATAAGGTGATGATTAGATAAATTGTTCTGAACATGAAGAGTAACATAAAATAAATAAATGCATTCTCCTATATTCTCTTGTATACTGTAGGCTTTTTCCTGTATACCTATGGCTTACTGTAATTACTAGTGAAGAACAGATGACTGAGTTGTCTCAGTCAGTAATACACAATACTAAGCAATATTGTTTGATAGAAAAGTTTCTAAAACATGGATATTCTCGTAGCTTATATATTATCAGGATGAAAGGCGGGGAAAAAAAAAAAAAAAAAAAAGAGAACCCATATATTTTTAGTCAGGCCTTATTTTCATTCCCAAAATTTTCATTCCAAGAAAAAATCTACTTTATAAAATATAAGCATATAATAAAATTAAATCACAGTGAAATAAAATATTCCTTGTGAATAGCTGAAAAAAAAAAAAAAAAGAAAGTTCCACAAATTTTCATGAAGAAAACTTCTTGACAGGAATATATAGCCATGATAGAGGAGGACATTCATTGTATCCTCCCTTCTACCCTGAGACTTGTCCAAATGAAAAAGGCAGAAGGCCTGTATTTCCAGAACTATACCAGCAGTTTTGTGTCATCAGATCTATGGCTGAGGCTCCAGTGAGCCATGTCATAGTCTGGTTATGTCTGCTGCTTCAAACTCAGTATGATGAACTCTTATGTGACAAGGTTCAAGAAAGCAAATGCACATGCCTGGATGTATCAAAAGGGTTATTATCAGAGAGGTAAGCAAGGGCTTTATTATACAGAGCACTCCCGAGTATTAATTTAAACTGAGAAGACACTGAGCAGTTATGGATAAGGACAGCTGGTCTTATGAAGGGATGAGGGATTCTCACAAGAGGAAAATGGTGGTGGGGGTGGCCTGGGACAGCAGCGCGCCCAGGCAGCACTCACTGGCTCTTGCGAGAGAGGCTGACGGGGAGCGGGCGTTGCCAGGGCAATGGCGGCTACGCCCATGCCCTCTGCCTAGAAAAAGCCCCGGGAGTGTGGTGCCGTGTCGCTGCCCACCAGGCATGGGGAGGGGCACCCAGCGTGTTATAGCTGCCCGCAGCATGCTGCAGTGGTGGCTGTGGGGCACAGGGATTCTGTCCCTCCTCCCTTTCTTGTCCATCCTATTTACTGACAGTCTCTGTGACCACAGTTTTTGTCATGGTTTCTACCAGGCAGAGAGCTTGCGCCCAAAAGACTGTGGCGACCCAAATGGAGGGTCTGTCCAGAACCATGGCTGTACAGGTCTCTGGCTGCAGGCAGTGCCTGAGCCTGCTGCTGCTGGGGGAGGAGGCAGGTATTCCACCTGTGTGAGGTGTGAGCAGGTGGAAGATCTGGTCAGTATGGTGGCAGAGATGAAAGAGGAGTTTGAGAGAGTGAGGGCCGTCAGAGACTGTGAGCGGGAGATCGACTGGTGGAGTAGCTCCCTGGTGTGCCAGGGGGAAAGGTGCCGGGGAGATACCCCACAATTGGTGGTGGACCCCTACCCTGTCCCTGTTGGGCAGAGGAAGGGGACCCGAGGGGTGAGGAGGGTTGGAGAGGGTCCCTGCTCGGCATCGTGGGCAAACCCTGCTCAGCATCGTGGCAAACACAAGTGATTGTGTGACAGGCTAACGACGACCTAGTTGCTATAGCTGAAACATGGTGGGATCACTCCCACCATTGGAATACTGTGATGGATGACTCCAAGCTCTTCAGAAGGGATAGACAAGGAAGGAAGGGTGGTGGTGGGGCTCTTTATATTAAAGAGTGTTTTGATGTTGAAGAGCTTGCAGTTGGGAATGATAAAGTTGAATGTCTATGGATAAGGATCAGGGGGAAGGCCTCTAGGGTGACATCTTGGTGGGGTCTGTTATAGACCACCTAATCAGGATGAAGAGATGGATGAGGCATTCTATGAGCAGCTCGCAAAATTTACACAATTGCCAGCACTCATTCTCATGGGAGACTTCAACTTCCCTGATATATGCTGGAAGCATAATACTGTTCAGAGGAACCAGTCCAGGAGGTTTCTAGAGTGTGTGGAAGATAGCTTCCTGACACAGCTGGTTCAAGACCCTACCAGGGGAAGTGCACCACTAGACCTGCTCTTCACTAATGGAGAAGGACTGGTGGGAGATGTGAAAGCTGGGGACTGTCTTGGGCAGAGTGACCATGAAATTGTAGAGTTTTCTATCCTTGGTGATGTCAGAAGGGTAACTAGCAAAACTGCTGAAAACTGCTGTCTTGAACTTCTGGAGGGCAGACTTTGACTTATTCAGGACTTAATCAGGGGTCCCTTGGGAGTCACTCCTGAATGGCAAAGGGGTCCAGGAAGCCTGGATGCTTCTCAAGACAGAAATCGTAAAGGCACAGGAGCAGGCTGTTCCTGAGTCCCATAAGGCATGCCAGAGGGGAAGAAGACTGGCATGGATGAACCGGGAATTTTTGTTGAGACTCTGGGAGAAAAAGAGTGTTTATGTCCGCTGGAAGAAGGGACAGGCTACTTGGGGTGACTACAAGGAAGCGGCTAATATATGCAGAGAGGAAGTTAGAAAGGCAAAAGGCCAGCTTGAACTCAGATTGACCACTGCAGTAAAAGAACAAGAAATCCTTTTACAATATATTAACAGCAAGAGAAGAACCAAGGAAAATTTCCATCCTTTACTTGATGCAGCAGGAAAAGTGATCACTGAAGATAAGGATAAGGCTGAGGTTCTCAATACCTTCTTTACATCTGTCTTTAATAGTCCGATCAGTAATCCTCAGGGTACTTTATGCCCTGACCTGGGCGTCCCCTGTGATTCAGGTATAGAATCACCCCCTGTGATCCAGGAAGAGACAGTTAGAGACCTGCTCCTCCATCTGGAATATTACAAGTCCATGGGACCAGATGAGCTCCACCCTAAGGTGCCGAGGAAGCTGGCAGAGGTGATTGCCAAGCCGCTTTCCACCATCTATCAGTCTTCCTGGTTACCTGGAGAGGTCCCAGAGGATTGGAGGCTTGCTGATGTGACTCCCATCTACAAGAAGAGCTGTAAGGAGGACCCGGTGAACTATAGGCCTGTCAGCCTGGCCTCAGTTCCAGGGAAAGTTATGGAGCAAATCATCTTGGGTGAGATCACATGGCATGTGCATGGCATCCAGGGGACCAAGCCCAGCCAGCACGGGTTCATGAAAGGCACGTCGTGCTTGTCCAACCTCTTTTCCTTCTATGACCATGTGACCAGACTGGTAGGTGAGGGAAAGGGTGTTGATGTAGTCTACTTAGACTTCAGCAAAGCCTTTGACTCAGTCTCCCACAGTATTCTACTGAGGAAACTGGCTACCCATGGCCTGGACAGGTGTACTCTTCTCTGGGTAAAGAACTGGCTGGAGGGCTGTGCCCAGTGGGTAGTGGTTAATGGAGTGAAGTCCAGCTGGCATCTTCTTACAAGTGGTGTCCCCTGGGCGTTGGTACTGGGGTGTTGTGGTTTAGCCTGGCTGGCAGCCAAACACCACACAGCCGTTCGCTCACCCTCCCCCTTCCCTCTCCGGGTTGAGGGAGAGAAACGGGAAAGTGAAGTCTGTGAGTTGAGATAAAGACAGTTTATTAAGACAGGGAAAATAATAACAACAATAACAATAATAATAATAATAATAATAATAATAATATTATATATAATGTGTACGAAATAAGTGATGCACAATGCAATTGCTCACCACCCGTTGACCGATGCCCAGCCTGTCCCCGAGCAGCCGGCCCCCCCCTCCACCCTGGCTAGCCACCCCTATATATTGTTCAGCATGACGTCAGATGGTATGGAATACCCCTTTGGCCAGTTTGGGTCAGCTGTCCTGGGTCTGTCCCCTCCCAGCTCCTGCTGCATCCCTAGCCTGCTCGCTACCAGGACAGAGCGAGAAGCTGAAAAGTCCTTGGCTTAGTGTAAGCACTGCTCTACAACAATTAAAACATCAGCATGTTATCAGCGCTCTTCTCATTCTAATCCAAACATAGCACCCTACCAGCTACTAGGAGGAAAATTAACTCTGTCCTACCTGAAACCAGGACATGGGGCCTATCTTGTTTAATATCTTTATTGATGACCTAGATGAGGGATTGAGTGTATCCTCAGTAAGTTTGCAGATGACACCAAGCTGGGAGGTGGTGTTGATCTGCCTGAGGGGGGCGGCCCTTCAGAGGGATCTGGGATAGGCTGGTCTGCTGGGATGAGTTGAACAGGATGAAGTTTAACAAGGCCAAGTACCAGGTCCTGCACTTTGGCCACAATAACCCCATGCAACACTATAGGCTTGGGGCAGAGTGGCTAGAAGACTGTGAAGAGGAAAGAGACCTGGGTGTGTTGATCGATGCTCAGCTGAACATGAGCAGGCAGTGTGCCCAGGTGGCCAAGGACAATGGCATCGTGGCCTTTATTAGAAATAGTGTAGCCAGCAGGACCAGGGAGGTGATCCATGCCCCTGTACTCAGCTTTGGTGAGGCCGCACCTCGAGTACTGTGTTCAATTTTGGGCCCCTCAGTACAAGAAAGACATTGAGGCCCTGGAGCGTGTCCAGAGAAGGGCAACAAAACTGGTGAGGAGTCTGGAGCACAAGTTTTATGAGGAGCAGCTGAGGGAGCTGGGATTGTTTAGTCTGGAGAAGAGGAGGCTCAGGGGAGACCTCATTGCACTCTACAACTTCCTGAAGGGTGGTTGTGGTGAAGAGAGAGTTGGCCTCTTCTCTCAGATAACTAATGATAGGACTCAAAGAAATGGCCACAAATTGCACCTGGGGAGATTTAGATTAGATGTCAGGAAAAACTTTCTCTCAAAGAGTGGTCAGGCACTGGAACCACCTGCCCAGGGAGGTGGTAGAGTCACCGTCCCTTGTGGTGTTCAAGAAGCACCTGGACAAGGTGCTATGAGATATGATTTAGTAGCTTAGTGGGTAGTATTGGTGATAGGAGGATGGTTGGACTAGATGATCTTGTAGGTCTTTTCCAACATTGCGTTTCTACTATTCTATGAAAAAGCAAAAAGCTTAGTAAAGCTTGAGTAAAGCAAATGGTGAGAGCTGTTTTTTGTATCTCTAGAGGGCATAAATGTCACTGAGGGAATTGAGATACTACAGCTAAGGAGCATGGTTTGCACAATGGTACATCAAAATAAACTGGTTGGAAATTTCAAGAAGATTCCTTGCTATGAAAGCAATGAGATTCTTTAATTGTATTCCAATGATACTAATAACTGATCTCAACACATTTAAGACAGGGCCATGACATGACTGATACTTGTAACAGCAGGAGTCTAAACTCTGCAACCCAGGAGACACCTTCACGTAGGCCCTCTTTTCCATTTTTGCTTATATCATTTGGGCCAACTATTGGCAGAAGTACACTAAATAGGCTTCAATATTAACAGATGGCAAACCAAAGTTATAAGGCGTAACCATTCTTTTTCTACCCAATTTCTTATATTTTTTGAAGAAATGGCAGCTCACTAGCCATATAGAAAAAATGGCAGATATGCCTCTGCACAGGTGCTGTTTTAAGAACAGACTATGAAGGAATAAATAATTATACATTTGAACTGTGGTCTTTATTTATATGGAAATATGCAAAAGCTCACTTCTAGTCAGAGTTATCATAGTCAGAACAAGAAGCATTCAGTCCCTTTTCAGTATTCTTTTCCCCTTTAATCCAATCTCAGTGTAAGTAACCTACTTTCATGGAATCACAGAATCATCTATATGGTCCTAGATGCAGCCTTTGCAAAGCTTCAGTCTTCTACCACATTACCAACAGAATATCTTATGTAATATCCTATGTAGCTCTTCAGTAAGAAGTTGCAGCTTCGTCATGCTGTACAGCTGCTATTCATCTTGTATTTTCAGTTGGATGTGGAAACCAGAAAAAGCTTATAGGAGGGAAGTAGAGAAGTCTGTACTTGTCTGTGAGTAGTACACTACTCACATCTCCTTACAGTGAATTGCTGTGATTTGATGCTGATCTCAACATCACTACATTAGGGAGACTATGCTTGCAGAAATGGTGTTAACAGGAATCCCTGGTTTGTTTCCTTATATTCAACATTGCAATTTGCCTTTCAGCTATCATCTTGGAACATTGTTGTTTACAGTAAATGATGTACCTACGTATTCATCAATTGATTTAATAGATTGTTGAGCTACAAATAAGTAACATTGTGGCCTCATCTATGCAGGAGCAGGCATATTTCTACTAGCCATTATATAATTCTGAATTAATTACATTACTTTCCATGAAAACATAAGAATAAGACAAGAATTGGTACTCTCACCTCAGTTTTCTTGTGTTTATCCTTCTAGTTTTTCATTAGATTCTTGCCCAGTGGCTGTTGCAGTCACTCTGCTAACACCATTGACATTCTCTTTTTAAGTGATGCATGCTGAAATAACAATGTAAAATTACGGTGAAAAGTAAGTCTATACTGTATGAAGACAAGGCATATTATAGTACTGTCCTGGTTTCAGGTAGGACAGAGTTAATTTTCCTCCTAGTAGCTGGCAGGGTGCTATGTTTTGGATTAGGATGAGAAGAGCGCTGATAACATGCTGATGTTTTAATTGTTGTAGAGCAGTGCTTACACCAAGCCAAGGACTTTTCAGCTTCTCGCTCTGTCCTGGTAGCGAGCAGGCTAGGGATGCAGCAGGAGCTGGGAGGGGACAGACCCAGGACAGCTGACCCAAACTGGCCAAAGGGGTATTCCATACCATCTGACGTCATGCTGAACAATATATAGGGGTAGCTAGCCGGGGGGGGGGGGGGGGGCGGCTGCTCGGGGATAGGCTGGGCATCGGTCAACGGGTGGTGAGCAATTGCACTGTGCATCACTTATTTCGTACACATTATTATTATTATTATTATTATTATTATTATTATTGTTGCTGTTATTATTTTCCCTGTCTTAATAAACTGTCTTTATCTCAACTCACAGGCTTCACTTTCCCGTTTCTCTCCCCCATCCCAGAGAGGGAGGGGGGAGGGTGAGTGAACGGCTGTGTGGTGTTTGGCTGCCAGCCGGGCTAAACCACACAGCCTAAAGATATTTATCTTAAGATGACAAGAATTACATGCTGTTGGGCAAGCTACCTAATTCTATCATTAACTAAAATAGTGACTTGCCTAGATGTTTGTATGGTAGAAATTCAGCCATGTCCCATTATATTATTATTATTATTATTATTAACACACAACATACTATTTAAGTTCTGTCTTAACTCACCCCTTACAGAGCCCTTTATCTTCACAGGACTGATTCACCTGCAAATTATGGCAACCTGGACTGAATATAGACACTGCTCAATTTATCGAAGCTGTTAATAAGTTCCTAAAGAAGTTGTTCGTGTGGACATATGTGAAACCTGTCTAGAGAATAAGATACGTAGGGGTCAATGACTTGTATAAGCCTCCTTAACAACTTTATGTAAGCCTCTTTACAGACTCAGGCAATGTTCCTGAAACTGCCGCCTCTTATGATCTAAAACAAAACAACACCAACAAAAACAAAACAAAACAACAAACAAACAAACAAACAAAAAATCACACTCATTCTTTGGGCTCCCAGAAAATGATGTGTCTTTGAAATTGGGTGAAATGGGAAAGGAGGAGAAGAACAGGCAGGAAGCTGCTATTATTTTGAACTTAGTATTTTGTTCTCTTAGCAGGTTTTGTTCTGACTTGGCTGCTGATTTTGATGTTTTTTTCCCGTCTTCTTCATGTTCATGACATCTCAAGCTACTCCTTCATTTTTTTCATGTGTATAAATATCTCTGCACTTATCCACAGAGCCTTTGCCCCTTTATGACTAGATCAAAGCTCTACAATTTAATTTTAACATTAAAATGTAAATCTCTGTCAAAAACCCAGCTCCTTTGAGATGAGAGTATAAGGGAGTCAATATCCACTTCAAAAAATTAGAACTATAGAATATACTAAAATGTGCAACCACATTACAATATGACTGTAATCCTTATTCTCATCCTTATTGACTATTTGTCATGCTGTGTCTTGGTGCAATATAAAGCATTTGCCTGGTGAATTCTTTTAAAATTGATTCATGTAAGGTGCTGAACAGTTGAAACTCCAGCCAAGAAAGCCACTAAAGTGAATGAAATTAAATGTGCCTAAATGAATTTCTGGTTATGAGCCAGATTTCTCAGTACCTTGCTGAGTTGTGCTGTAGTGAAATATGATTTATCAATAGGTTTATATATTAAATATACTATTTATATTTTCTATCTTAATATATAACTACATATATATTATCATATATTTAAATGTACTACATACTACCATAGAACAGTAGTAGTAGATGCTCTGCGAATTTGTTTGTTCTGTTGTAATACAAGCTATGTTTCTGCAAAGTGTCCCAACAAGAAAGTGAAGACAAGTTAAAACTGTTCCAATCAGTCTGTCTTAACATTGTCAAAAATAAAACTCTTCAATCTCTGAAGTGGAATAATCTACATTACTTGAAGTAGCCAACTCAGGGGCTAACTTTTATAAATAACATGCTTAAATTCAATCACGGTATATGGGACTTGAAATGGGGAACAACTGGATAAATAGTATTTGTGGTCAGATATACATACTCAAAAAGATCAGATTGTGATATTTTAAAGTCCACATCTGGCATTTGTATTTGTGTGATGTTACAAGTAGAGATAACATGTAGCTGTATGAACAAAAGCAAAACTGAGTCTATGTGGAAAATTTATTTGGAAGCACCAACCAGTTCATTTTAGGAGCCACAGTGAAATTTAAGTGCTTTGATTAGAGAGCTCAAAATGCGACCTAACTTTTTGGAAGTTTTCTCAAGGTATCTGGAAAAAGTTAGACATTTCTGCAGACTGGTAAAAGCAGAACCAGTCTGCCTTTACCTCAGGTTTTTTTCAATATAATGACTTCAGTACCTTCCCCAGCAAGTAAGGTCTCTAAGTTGTATTTAGCTTTATTCTGGGAGCCCTGTGAATTTTTGGTGACATTTAGCCCACTGAATCCACCTCAGACATACGTTCAGGAATGATTTGCCTCTTCACCTCAATTTTTCTATAGCCATGTCATTATTCTTTCTGGATATTTTTAATAGAAAAAAAAAAAAGAAAAAAAAGAAAAAGTGATAAAATTGATTGTTAGCAGACATGAGAAAAGCAATTCAACAGGTTTCTTTTTCCTCCCCTTTCCCCTTTTTTACCCTTCCCCCCCCAACCCCCCCCTTTTTTTTTTTTTCTTAACATCCATCCATCCATTACCAGGTAATACCATGAAAGATTAAAACAAAAAAGAACACAAACCAAACCACCACTGCCAACAACAACAAAAAACTTTAAAAACTATGCATAGAAGATGCAGTTCAACTTGATCTCTAATTAAAATCGTATTCTCCTATATAATTTATGTTTACCAGTTTCTGGAACTAATATTACTTCTACTTTATCACTATATCAGTATTTTGGCAAAGGGAACTATTTTAATAAATAGTTTTGGTGTGTGTGTGGGGAATTTCATCTGTATTTATCTTTTTTGTTTACTTTCAAATGCCTTGTTCGTTTTCCACACTATTTACTAGTTTCTCCTCTGTGTTGGATCTTAAAAAGCCCATGGCAAGGAGAGATTTTAAAACTATTTTTGAAGAGACATTACATGATCCTGATTTTTTTTTTTTTCCCAAGGTCTGGTAAGGAAAAATCTTCTGAGGGGAAAAAAAAAAGTTTTGTACATTGCAAGAAAAAAAAAAAAATCTGCTGAATTTATGCCAGACATGTGACACCAATCCCATTCTTTATATGTTGCAAGCCTCTGTGAAACTGGGCAATGAAAGGGAATTTAGCTTAAAGGAAATCCAGGCTAGATAAATTTCTCTTAGCTACTGGGCAGCTGGCTAAGCAGTCGTGTTGTGTTTGTACATGTTTCTTAACTGAAGAAGTGTTTGGGGAATTCCTCACAGAGATTACTCTCCAGTTAACACTGTTGAGAAGACTGCTGAAAATACTATTAACATTATCAGAACCATGACAAATATTTGAGGAGTAGAGGGGTCAGACTTTCATATCGAAGGAATGCTTTTCATTGAATTGTAAAAGCTTTTCAACTCATGCCAATTGTATCCTGCTGAAATGGATAAGTTCTTTTCCTTAAGACAGATAGATATATTTTGACCTCTTACTTTGTCAATGGTAAGTAGATTGTTGAAGAATAATTTTATTTTTGTTTCCTCACTAGACAGCAATAATTAAAAAAATTAAATCTCAGTTAGGAGATTTATTAAAAGATCTTACCAAATTGGCAAAATTTATCTACAAAGCCCATGAGTGTAGAATCCCCTGTAAAACTGGCCATATTAAAACTAAATGTTAAAATTACTTTTGTTTTCACATTATCATTGTTCTTGAATCATATCTAAACAAATGGATGTGAAATAAGACAAGAGCAAAATAAACAAACATTTGATCATCAAAAAAGTTTTGCTTTATTTTAATTTTATTTTTGAAAATGAAGATGAAAGAACAGTTGTTCTATGTAGGCCAGTTACCAACTCTATATGTATTCCATTTAATTTCAGGTTTCAGTAAAAGTAAATAAACTGGGGGGGAGGGGGGGAGGGGAAGTCTCCTGTTTTTGAGTTTCTAACCCAACAGAAAAACAACAAACAAATTTTTGTTTTCTTGGAAAATACTGGAGCATCCATTAGAAGGATTAACAACATATTTGAAGAAACTCTCAATCAAGATAAAGACTAAATTTACATTGTGTACTCCCATAACCAGTTGACTTACAGATGAACTAAATAATTTATAACTCATGTTGTGTCATGAAAACAATATTTTATGCTATGAGTTTCTAATACAGTGTCACCAAAATAATTCTTGGCTGTACTGAATGCAAAATCTGCAAACAGTTAGGCTTCATCTAGAAACCTGTTATATGTTCCAGAATCAAAAATTTAGAAGGCAGATGGGTGACTATCTTATGATGGGTAACTTATTACATGCTAAAAAGGAAAAAAAAAAAAAAAAAAAAAAAAAAAGAGTTCAATCAAATCTGAAAGCATATCCTTTATATCTTACCCTAGACACTTGAAATGTGAATAGCTGTTTATTGTTTTTTTCTTTAAAAATGTAAGAAAATAAAACCTGTATTAAACATTTCTGGGCTGATTCTGGTCTTTCCTTTGCCATGTGTACTGTTTTCTTCATCTACAGACTAGGCAACAAGAGAAATACTGGTGTAACAGTCTATCTTCGTGATAGATTACACTTTGAGGATGTGCATATTACTCCAAAAGGTGTACGGTAATGGAATAAGACATTGTGTACTTAATTTCTCCTTCAACACAGTTCAACACAAAGCAACTCTTACAAAGCTCTACTCTTACAAAAAAGCCATGAATGAAGTGCAACCATCACCTTGATAACAATATAAGGTGTGTGCCCAGCATGCATATATATAGGGAATGTACACAAAGTGCTTTTTCCTTAGCCTGTTTATACTGGGTTTTATGGAAAACCATGGAGTAACACTTTAACAAAGCAGTGAAAAGATTTAACACATAATTGCAGACTGCCTGTTCAGCATAGATGCAATGGAAAAGATTGGATTTCAAAGGATTCCTAAAGCCTATTTCTTTCACTGCCTAGCCCAACAAGCACTTACAGTATGGACAACAAAGCATGTGTGCTTAAGATCTATGAAAGGAAGGTGAAACTCAGCCTGAATCCCTGAGAGACCCAACAGTCAGGGCTCCTAAGCAGTCTGACAAACACAGATGGCATTGATCTTTATGTAAAGCACAGAGACCATGACCACTTCCATTCAAAACAACTTTCTGCTCCTTCAGACTATTTCTGCTTTTTGTTCAATGACTGATGCAAAATGCATAAGCAGTGTGGTAGCAGAACTGAGTGTTTTTTTTTTTTTTTTTTTTGTCAGGGGAATGGAGTCTTTAGTCTGCAGGCCATCAGTCTTTAGACTCCTGCTCACCTTTGCTTTCTTCCTCCCATGGCCCTATATTCCTGGTTACTCAATGTCAGCTTCAATATATGAGAGGAGGATTGAGAATATAGAAGGGAAGTACGCATCCTGTTAGCCACCTGTTGTGTGCTATACCTTCTGCTTGAACTTAAATGCTTGCAAATGGGAGGCAAGGTTTAATGCCAAGGAATTTGAATTTTCTGTGTTTTGTGCAACCAGATAGGCTTTTGTACAGAAGATGGCTACTGTTTCAAGCACTTTGTACACCTTATTAAACCTAATTTGTTGCTTGATCTTAGTCAACGATACAGCAATCTGAAGAAGAGTCTGTGCAGACTGACACATATTCTTTAGCTCCATGACTATATTCTGGGATTCAGGATACCACCTTCTATCTTGAGCTCTCTCGTTGAAGAGTTCAGTCTCTGTGCACAGTCAATTGAAAGTCCCAGGCAACTCACTTAGCTTTTTGCAATTCATTCTTAAGAGGAACCTACTGTCATTCCATTGACTGAATAGCTTGACCAGGTAATTAAACAAGGTGGTGTACATCACCCAGAAAGAGTTGAATGCTTGCTTTTTAGGTGTTGAATGCCAAAGATGCCTAGAGCATATAGTCTATGTCTTGCTGTTAAGCTCTGTTGACTTTCAAAATCTAAAATGTTTATTCTAAAGCACATTTCTGCACAGTGGGTGCTGTGATCACTGACAGACATACCTACCTATCCACAGGCATCTTGGCATTCAAACTGTGAATAGAGAAACCAGTCCTACTGTGTGCAGAGCTCTATAATTGAATTTGTGAGCCTTATTTTGTAACACAGAAGTGTTCCCAATGAAACTTTCAAACATAAACAACTCACACATAAATTATTCACTCCTACACAGAACTACAAGGCCAAAGGTACTAATTTCAGGACATCTGAATGATGTAGAATGTGCCTACTGATAAATGCTGTGAAAAGTAAAGCAAGATGTCTCTGGCAAAAATTGCTTCAGCAAATAGCATAGTCACATTAATACTCAAGCTAGTAAGGCTTTCTTTGAGCATTTTATGGTTGGTGCATACCCACCCATACAGCTTCCTAAGCTAGAATTGCTGTATGATGTAGCACTGTATCATGTGGCAACATCAGCTTGAGTCAGGGCTAAGATCAACACACGATATCCCATTGTGAGGTACAGATTTCAGCGTATCTAAAGTCCTCTTCACTAGCTAAAAACTCAAAAGAGAAGGCATTTAGGCATGGTTTGAGCTCATCTGTTGGCACCTGAAACTATCAATGTTTCTCTGTCTATCATCTGATTTCCCCAAAACTCTACCAGTTTGTTTTTCAGTATGTAAGGTATTAAAAAAAAAAAAAAAAAAAAAAAAGGCATTCTGTCTATATAGAGTGTAATTAAATAGTCACTCTCCAGTGATAACTAATGATAAGGTCAAAAAAAATGATAAGGTCAAAAAAAATCTCTCTCAGCAATTCAGTTACTGGAAATTGCCAGTTATGGGAAGCCTTGTTTCTACTCCTTCTGCAACGCTCTTATAGATAACGTAAGTCTTAACAATGCGTATGTCTAGAAGAGTTACTACCATGATACTTCTTGTATCTTGGAATTCTGAAAAACTCTTCTGAATATTGGGACCCTCTTGGTCTAACCTTACATGGTAACAGCATTCAGTTAAGCTCAAAACATGAAATGACATATTATTTTCATGAAACTGCAGCATAAAATATTTCTCATAAAAAATCTAGATTATAGGTCTTCCTCAGCCTAAGTACTCCAGAAAGATGACAGACAATGCATGTCAGACCATTATGCTAAGTTGTGCCTTGGCTAGGAAGTTCTGGAGATCCACTTCCCACTACCAAGATAACAATGATTCCTTTTGTTATCCAACAAGAATTTAATTTAATCTTTTCCTATTATCCTACTGACTGCATGACAAACATGATGTTTGCTATTTTCCTTTAATATTTCATCTGCTAATAAGGTAACTATGAAGTTGTGATTCATTAATAACAACTATAACAGTTATGACCTAACTTTCTAAGACTTTAAATTTAGAAAGAGGTGCTTGCACATCACAGTGAAGGTGGAGATATTTCTCATGTCTGAATAAACAGTCTTATGTATAGGGGACTATATACCCTGGTTCAAGTGGCACTGTATGTGGCCTACATAATCTTTCTGAAAAGTTGTTGCTTTTTTTTTCCACAAAAAATTATACTTAAATTGGTGCCCAGGTGTTAACTGAATAGTGTTTGGTTGCAAATGGTCTTGAAAAAAACATTGGTCATTCAAAAGCTAAGCCAATACATTTTTGAAGGAGCACAAGTCACTCTGACTAAAATGGCTTTTTACCTCTCACGTTCTCACAAATATTGTTTTAAAAGATCCTGAAATAAACAGTTAGGTTTGACAGCAAGGTGAATGGAGAGTGAGATATAAGAGAGGTGTCACCAAATAGATTTAACTTAAAAAATTTTATACAGATGAATTTTCAAAAATTTATGAAGGAAGTCCCCATATATCTGAATCAAATGCACCCAACAGCAATGTGCTGCCTGTCTGTCATAAATTCTGGTGACCTTTCCTTTTATTCTAAAAGTTTTCTTCAGGATGACAAAAGTAGTAACAACATGTTCCAATAGAGAAAGCATTGCTATTCTAACTACTTTCAGAAGTGACATCTCTTCCTTCGCTTTGTTCCCTATTTGTCTTCTAGAGCTTTTTGATATATATCACTATATTATATATATAATTATATTTCACTGTTCATTCTGATGTTTTGCTATTTTGGTTCTTTTCCCGCAGAATTAAATGACAAACCAGTAATTTTGAAAAGTAGAAATTCCAGCATATTTCTTTGATTGATATGCAAATTTACAGTTTGAATATTTCAAATTCTCCTCATTTCAACTAATCACTTTTATCTGGTTAAAAACAAAAACTTGTTTCCTCAAACACCGTAAATATAGCAGATATCTTAGGTATCCCATAATGCTATATAGTACCAAATCTAATTTAAAATATTGAAAATGCTATATATTACCAAATCTAATTTAAAATATTGAAATTGAGTTGGCTTGAAATAAATCCTCTATCACCTTGAAGAAAATTTGTTTAATAGTGAAATGAAGCATGAAAGCAACCAAAATTGTTTCAACACTTTTTCCATGAAAAAAAGAAAAAAAGCTCGATATGGTTATTGAAGCGCACACTGGGGGACAATGCAGTCATTGGTCCCAGCAACATGGGTTCATGAGGGGTAGGTCATGCCTAACTATTTGATTTCCTTTTATTGATAAGATCACCCATCTAGTCGATCAAGGAAACCAGCTATGATGTGATCTTTTTTGGACTTCCAGCAAAACTTTTGACACAGTTTCCCATAGGATCCCTACTGGACAAAATGTCCAGCAATACAGCTAAACAAAAACATCATACGATGGGGTGAGCAATTGGCTGACGGGCAGGGGCTCAAAGGTTGTGGTAAATGGGAGTGCCACATCTGGATGGTCACTAGTGGGGTCCCTCAAGGCTCCATTTTAGGGCCATCCCTCTTCAATGTTTTTATAAATGTTTGGACTGCTAGGACTCAGAAGGTGTCTTTGAGCAAATTTTGCGACGACACCAAACTTGGAGGACTTGTGGGCACTCAGATGAGGGTGGAAAGACTTGATGATCCTTATGGGTCCCTTCCAATCGGGGATATTCTATGATTCTACGATTCTATGATTTTATGAATCTTTTCTATTTTATTTAAGCACATTTTCCAAGGCCAAACATTAACTGGAAAAAAAAAAAAAACAGCCATTTTTAATTTAATTAATTAATTAATTAATTATTTATTTTTCTCAGTCACTGTTCTTGTCAGCTACTATCCTCTGTTAATTTTTCCAGTTAGTGGTGCTTCTGATGGTTCTATATGAGCTGGCTGATTGTAAACCTATGAACCTGTAGGCCTAACTTATAAAATATATGCTCTCAGGGATATCTGCTTTCCATATCTTATTGGCTGGCAGGCACGGCAACCTGTCTTTTGAATGCAGTTATCAATCTTGTCACCCACAGAAAGGCCAGGAAGAAGGCAAAATTTTACTATTAATTAGCCTGAACACAAGAAACCTTGCAGGAAAACTTACTCCACAGCTGCAATTGACCCAGTTCTTCTTCTCCACATTACCAGAATTTTTCTCATATCATAATCAACTGGATATGCTTATCGCTTACTAGAGCCACCCTCACAGAACCAGATGTAAACTAATATATAAATTAACCATAGGATTAGTGATTTAATTAAAACAAATTTCAACAAAGAAAAGCGAAAAAAAAAAAAAAAAAAAACAGCAACCAAGTAACAAACAAACAAACAATATCCCTGCAAGTATCCCTGATGCTGCAAAGTGATACAGCAGGAAACCTGTGAGGACCTTTGCCATTGAGCCTGACCTTGTTATATTCTTACAAGGAAATGAACAGTATTCTCAAACTTTAAAATAACACATCTTGGTTCATGTCGATTTCTATTGTTTAATCACATCTAGTTCTTTTCCTTTGTACACAGTTTAATTTGTACTTATTTTGTATTATTTTTTTCTCTGCCTTCAAAACTGACACTGCTTACAAAATGACACCTCTCTTCCAAATTAATGACTTTGATAAAATTTCTATTTTCTGTAAGCTTTCTTTTGAGAATATTGAAGGAAAACAAATAGAATGGGGCTGAAAATATCCTCTCAAAAACTGTAGATCACTTTATGGACTTGAGTAGACATTTTTTGTTGTTTTGTATGAAAAAAATCTCTCCACATTTATCAGACAACTTATCCACCTGCTCTTTTAGAACAGTTTTCAGGACTGTTAGATTTAATTGTTCCCTTCAGAACGATTATGATAGAGAAACAATTCTGAGAGCAAGCATGTTCCCCTGCAGCCTGAAATTCTGCATGTGTGCGCTCATCTACAATTAGTGGCACTGACTGTAATATGAAATTTAAATGAAGACAAGGCATTTTCCAGGTTTTCATGGCATGTGTGGAGGATTTTGCTTACTCGGTGGATGGATAGAATAAAAGTTGTCAAATTATCTTAAGGTAGAAAGGATTGAAAAAAAATAAAAAAGAAACACCTATATGCTGAAAGGTATATTATACAACCATGTAAATGCACTTACTTAAAAAAAAAATATATATTTATATGCAATGGTAAATTTTACGACCCCTATTCAACAGCTCTGTGCTTTAAACAGCACTGAAAAAAAAAAAAAGGAATATATATAAATCTCTGTAGGATTACGGAGGTTAAGATGACACTTTACACTGTTAAAAAATGCCTGATAAAGAGATCTGCAACTTCGAAGACATGAAAGATTTTCATTCCATACTCAAAGTTTCTGTTAAGCCATTCAGTAGGGACTGAATCTTCTCTATTGATGTCAACGTGATAAAAGATTTATATCACAAAATGTGTGTATAAAAAGTAGTCTCTAGCGAGAAGGAAAACAGTATGATTTATTCCTTGCATAATTTTAAATGTCATCTGTTAAGGGACACGTATAACAGACCAATAGGTATTAATTTCTTTACCTCTTTACCAACAACATAATATTAATTGATGGGCGATGTGGAGGCAAAAAACCACAAATAAATGTAACTCCTTAAAAAGAGTAGCAAGTTATTGAAAAAATATATGGATGTCTCTGTCATACTTTTATAACCTTAACTTAAAATATTGATGATGCTGACTAACGTACACTCGTTAAATAGGAAAAGACATTAGTTCTTGAATGGCTTCTTTAAGATGCTTTTAACTTTCATATCCCATGCCAGTTTCTATTATCATTCCCTTGATTTTATTCTAGTATAAACCAAGTGTTAATATTAATCTAAATGTATATTAAATAACAACAGTTGTGATTTTCTTTGAATCAATCCTTCCTAAAATAGCTATAAAAATAGATCATGTATACTAGGCTAAGCAAATATTTGTTATGTTGTCAGGGATATGGGGTCCTCTTCCTACCCTTTTCTCATGCAGAATGCGTTATGATATCAATAAGATTTTTTTTCTACCTCTTGTACTCTAGGAAGAAATATCTGTTTGATTTATACAGTTTATATGTAGGTTTAAGCAGGAAAAAAAATAAAAAGCCATGTGTTTGATTTGCGCTTGAGTAACAACATCACTTTGTGATACTAATTACTGTTACAAAGTTTTCCTTGTTTGTCATTCTTCTAAGTGCATTAGTTGTGTTTTTTCTGGGTTAATGACTATATCACTTGTCATATTCCTAGGAAGTGATGCAATCTTGAAACCATCTTATTCTGCAGTATGTGTAGCCATTTACATCTCTTTTGAAGTGTAATCACTACTAAAATTAAGCATTTCCCACTCAATTCTACTGAAACTCTAAGACACACGGTTAACTCATTTTAAACCAGGGCAAGAGATAATATATTTCCTGCTTTCCTAGCTGGAAATATACCACCAAATGATTTGACTAAAATGATGTGCACATCTGTATATACATATTACAAATGGAAATTGATTATTATTAATGTCTTCCCTTGTTACTGTATCCATTATAAATGATTTTTGCAAAATAGATTTTTTTTCTTCTTCCAAGAAACGCTTCCTCCCACCATTTCACAGTATTTAATGAATCTTACTTAACAAGCAGTTAAGTAATGTTTTTCTAACTGTCCTAACTAGCCACAATTTAAATTTGGCTCCAAATGCAGAACAAATATTTTCTTATGAGCTTCTTTGTGGTGCTCATTTCTACAGTCTGAGTGTTCACAAAAGCACTTTGAATTATAGTCACAAAAACTATATCAATTCTGTATTAAAATTGTAATTAATTATCAATTCTGTATTGAATACCAAGTAATTCTGAGTGAATGGGAAGAAATATGTTCTCTGTTGAGATTACTGTTCCCACAGATGATGTAGTTTAAAGACAATTATATATATACATATATATACATATGTAAGAACTAAAATTGGATACCCAAACCTAGTTCAATTAAGAGGTTGATATGTTATTTAAAGTGGTACAAGGCCTCTCACGTTTTTAAGATTCTTTAGATAATATATCTGTCACCCTGTACAGAACATTTAAAAGCGAAGCACACAACTTGAGATTTACCAAGTGTTTTTATGACTTCTTAAAAGTATAAAATCCCAGGTGCCTGTTGTCAATAGTGCACTTGATCCTACTGAACATCTTCAGCTGCATTGTTCCAAAGGATGATCCAAAGACATCAACAAATATGTTGCTAAGACATAACAGCATGATTGTAGAGACCTGTGAAAATGAAGACTGTTCTGGCTTCATTATCAGAGGGGAGAAAGGTAATAGTGGACTTTGGCCCTGTGGAAACCTTGCAGACCTAAAAAGAAAAATGATCTTTCCATGGTTTTCTTAACGTACACTGAAAAGCAAACAGAAAACTCTAAGCAAATATTTCAGATATTTCCCAGTAAAATGTATGTACATATAGTCTTTTTCTCATACATAAGGAATTTCATAGACTTATATTAGTTTATGTACTTTTAAAATCAACAGAGAATTCCCACAACAATATATGACTATGGAGTTTATGTACTGTTTAAACAGATAAAAAGAAAACTATTATCTTAAAACACCCACTGAATGCATTACTTGGAGAATTCACTCAATTCAAGCTTTACCTTTCTTTCTTGCAGAGAGATTTTGTAGTTATTTTGTATATGTCATATAATTAAGATTTACTTCTGCTGATGAGACTCTTTAACTAAGTAAAGTCTCTGTGGTTTAACCTCAGATTAGCCTAGATACAACAGTAACCGAGAAAAAAAAAAAAAAAAAAAAGAAAAAAAAAAAGGAAAAAAATATTGTTTTAAAATTGTAATATATTTAAATTGTAATATAGTTACTATAGCACAGTTTATTGCTTTTGCCACGCTGGATTAGTTAGACAAAGACATTAATTAACTCTGAATATTTATTAAGCTAAATAAGATTTTTAAAGCCATTTAATATTTAATTAAGATGGAAGCTCCCTTATTATTCTTAATTGAATGATTGTATGAGAGACATGCTGTAAGTAAGCATTTCTAATATAGATCTTGACTCTGAAAAGACAGGTGTTCAATTTTTTTTTTTTTTTTTTTTTGACAGAAAGGGAAAAGGTTTATGTGGGGAAGAACAAAGACAGAGAAAAAGATATCAAAGAAAGGAGGATGTGAGAAGTTAATGTAGTTTTATAGAATAGGAGATGAATATGCAGACACAATACTTTACCAGCTTTCTCCCTCAAGACAACTGAGAATGTTTCTACCCTAAGACAATTGAGATAACTGGAAGTGGAAAACAAACATTTTCATTTGAATTTAATGATATCATTCACCTGTGAAAAATAATCAATCTTTATTTAACTTCATAATATTTGGGTTACCAGGCCACTCCTCATCCAACATCCATTTCAGCCTGGTGCATTGTTATTGCTCCTCAGAGCAAGTGCAGAAAATAGTAGTTTTGTTCACAAAATGTTGTGATGACTAACACATACAGAGAAATGAAATACAATTCATGTCTCACACAACTTCAAGCAGATTTTTAGTAAAGGTGTGGCATACTATGTCTGGAGGCCTTCTTTTGGCTGATAGATCACAGCAGTTGGTGGATTACTTTTCCCTTTCTGAGTGAAGAGCAGGCAGGACTCCTTAGCAGATACCAAGGAGAAATCAGTATTTATGTTTTGAAATTATGTACTGCAACATAAATCTTGTTTTCCTATATTTAAGCAAATAACCCAGTCACTTTAACATCTTACATAAATCCAGACAGACTTTTTCTATATGTTAATTTTTCATTACACGGTCCATGAGAAATATTTCTCTACAGGGCAATCTTCATCCAATTAACTTTTTTTTCTTATTTCTTTTCTTCCTTGAGACAGCATTTAGTCTCAGCTGCTGAGAACACTTAAAGACTAACCTTGCTCTTTGAACAGTGCAGATTTATATTTTTCACTTCCCTTTGGTGAACATGGAGGTGAAATTTTTCTGGAGAACTCAGTTCCAGGAACTGAAGCTTTTGTGAGGTTTCTCAATAGCCTTTCTGTCTGCTCAGGCGATTTAGAAAAAGAATGAAAAAAAAAAAAAAGCCAAAACTGCCTTTCTTTCCTCAAATGTGGGACGATGTAGTCTCTGAAACACTATTTCTAAGACTATCAGCTGACAAACAAATTGTTGGGAAACTTGCAGGCTCCTTTTTAGAAAGCCTGAAGGTTTCTATGAGTATATTCTTTAAATCAGCCCAAATGATGTCTGTCCATCATGGCAATTCACCTGGGATCATCACATCAGATAACAAACACAGTGATGAGTTACCAAACTGCATGCACAAAGCATTTAAGGTTGTAATATCTCACAGGAAATCAGGGATTTCCCAGTTTGACTGGAAATCTGGCAACCTACTTCTAAATGTTTGAAATTGATTTCTTGAAAGAATTTAAAATGAAAGGCAAGTAAGCTGAGATAGTCATTTTATATTTCTCCCGTATGTTTTCGGTAGTATACAAATCTATCCCATACCACTTATAATCATTCTACATTACCAATGCTTTCTTCATGGAGTCCTTGATGTCTTGCTTTTCCTTTCCTTCCCCACACGTATCCACCACCCTGCCATGAGTTTAGTCTAAACTACTTTCATGGATAATCCTGTGTTACTTTTCAAGTTGAGAAAGATTTTAGCAACTCATCCAAGCAGTGGCCACCCACTTTGCCACCAGTTTGTTTCTCAAGCCTGTGAACAGCAGTCCCCTTTTCTGCTTTTATGAAAGTTCAACTGAATAGCTGTCTAAACCAAAACTTTTTGATACTTACAGATGTGTGTGCTTTTAACTGACTTTTTTGCTTTGTTTGCTAGACCCTTCTACATTCTTGAATACATTGTCTAAAGAGTACTGTTCCTGTTGTGGCAGTGCCTATTAAACATTCATAAAGACAGAAATTATTCAGTTCTCTACTACTGTGAGACCTTGGTCTTGTGTAGACTACTAGTTTTAGTCACGTGTGTTCTTAGACATTATGAGAAGATAACGTTTAGTAGTTAAAATTATTTGGAAGAAAGAGGTTCCTTTGAAACTGCAAGGAAATCCTGATTAAAAGCTTGATAATAGAAATTCTGTGAATGTCATACCTCTGTTTTCAGAACAACAGCCACTCAAATAGTTAAAATGGCTCTGCAAGAGATAAGCTTAATAATGGAAACACTATCTAGTTGCTGTACTATTTCAAACAATATATTTGATAAAAATTCTCTGTACCATGGTGACTTTGTTGTACAACTGTGATAAAATCTAAAAGGCAGGGCCTATCTGTATGGTCACCTGTTATTTTCATGGAAAAAGAGTTATGTGTATATTTGTTACATGGTGTCTGAATAGCTTAGCTGTCTTCACACCTTTTGCACTGACTATACTTATATGGAGTCCGAGATTTAGATACTTCTGTGTTAATTGGAATGCTGTCTTCAAAAATCTAATAAATCATTCTCTTTTCATATATCAAAATGAATTTACTGGATTGACAGTTCACTAACAATATATATTGACAGCCTTGATTTTTATCAGCCATTATCACTACTCATAAGAACAATTAGTTCTTAATAAGCTTATCCTAAGTTAGCTGTGAATATATAATATTACAGAACTAGTGTCATGTATGTAATATCAAAGACTCCTTGATAGTGTTAGTCACGCAGGTTTGAGGTAAGTTCAGGACTCTTTGAAAGGGGAGCTGGTGTCCAACTGCAACTTCTTTTTTCCTGCATTTTATCTCACTCATCTTTGGCATTTTATGTTCCTCTTCCTACTCCCCAAAAGATTAAAGTGTGATTTCATTCTGCTATGGTATAGTTCATCCTATTTTTTATTATTTTTTTTAGGACCAGAACTAATTCTGGTTTAACCAGGAATCTTTTCTGCTCAATCTGCAGATACATTCTGGTTTCCAATATACCTTTTCTACTGACTCTTTATCCTTTGTAACTTGCAGGTATTACTACTTGCAAGTTGATCTGTACCCCATTTATGCAACTATAACACGTCCCTTAGTGGTTAGAAATTAATTAAATATTTGGCTCAGGTGTGTTACAAAATCTACATTACTGATGACTATGATGTTAAAATGTATACAAAACTTTTCTACAATGTTGCTAGTCATTCTACTTCAGTACACTTGTATCCGGATAACATTAGAAAATACTACTTAGAAAATACTTAGCATGCTTTTTAATGGGTGAAAAGGGCTACTGCTTTATCTGAACAACATGTTTGAAATATCTGGTCTCTCTGGCACACTGTTATGATCAAATCTGAATCACAACAAACCTAGGTGCAGGAGGAATGACAATAAACTTGCAAAACTGCTCTTATGCTTATAGTTAGATTCTGTGACATTCTCTGGTCATTTCTGGCTGTTCAGGCAGTAGATGGGAAACCTGAAATCTCTCATAAACCCTGTACATGAATGCCTACAGAACTTTGTAAATCAAAACACCGCTATGGTTTGGACATGCTTCCCCCCCCCCACCCCCCCCCCACCCCCCCCATGCTATTTAGAACTCCTCTGTAGTCATCAGAGAGACAAGTACCTTCAGAAAGTTACTTATCCTGCTTATGTTAGCTTTCTTTGTTAAGGGGCCTCCACTGACTATACAGATAGCCTAAACAGTTTCTGTAGCCTAGACACATAACATTAAGATGGCTAAAGGCAGGAGGGATTATCACAGAATCATAGAACAGATTGGGTTGGAACGGACCTTAAAGATCATCTAGTTTCCAACCCCCCTGCCACAGGCAGGGATGCCACCCACTCAGGTTGCTCAGGGCCTCGTCCAAACATGGTCTTGAACACCTCTAGGGATGGGGTATTCACAACTCTGAGCAACATGTTCCGTGCCTCACCACCCTCTGACTGAAGAATTTCCTCCTAACCTCTAATCTAAATCTCCCTCTTTTAGTTTTAAACCATTTCCCTCATCCTGTCAATATCTGATTGAGCAAAGAGTTGCTCTCTATCTTTTTTATGTCTTCTTTAAGTCCTGAAAATATGCAATGAGGTCTCCCTGGAGCCTTCTCTTCTGTAGGCTGAACATCCCCAACTCTCTCAGCCTTTCTTCATAGGAGAGCTGCTCCAGCCCTCTGATCATCTTTGTAGCCCTCCTCTGGACCCGTTCTAACCGCACCACATCCTTCTTGTGCTGAGGGCTCCAGACCTGGATGCAGTACTCCAAGTCCAGGAGTCACCTCCCTTGACTGATGACCTCTCCTCTGTTGATGCAACCCAGGATGCAGTTGGCCTTCTGGGCTGCAAGTACGTTTCCTGGCTTATGTTGCGCCTTTCATCTACCAGAACCCCCAAGTTCTTCTCTGCAGGGCTGCTCCCAATGAGTTCTTCTCCCAGTCTGTTACTCATGTCTGGGATATCCCTGGCCCAGGTGCAGCACCTTCCACTTAGACTTGTTGAACCCATTAAGTTAATGTGGGCCTACTTTTCAAGCTTCTTTGTGTCCATTTGGATTGCTTGCTTCCTACCCAAAATTGTTATTTTCATTTAAGTAATTAATTTATCAATGTTACTATCAAGAAACTGCAGAACAATTCCCTTCTTAGAGTTAGGTGTAGTCCTGACATTCAAATATGTGCAGCTAGTGTTAGAATTTTTTAATAATTACATTGTTGATGTGCATTCAATTATATGTTGTTTAATTTATTATTAAACTGTTATGGGGGTATTTTTTAATAAGGAAACATTAATCAGAAAATAACCATGAAGCTTATATACAAGTGTGAAAAAGTGAGTACACATTATTTTAACCCTACTTTGTAACGATGAGGGCAATGATTATATCACCTTTTCATTAAAGGAATAATAGTTTAAATTAAAGTCGGTTGCCAAACTTTAGGTTTACTTGATTGTTAAATATGGTGATGTCAACCATTTCTAATCTGTTTGCTGAAAATGTTAAACTGAAAAGGGGAAAGAGTTACAATCAGTGCTTATTGTTAGATTCTCTGATATGTTCTGGTCATTTCTGAATGTTCAGGCAGTGAATGAAAACTGAAATCTCTCATAAATCCTGTGATGAGAATTCCCCCAGAATGAGTGAGCTGTCAAGCAGTACAGATTAATTATAATTGGCCCTTTGTAACCTCAGCCTCTTCAGAAAAGGAGAATGGCTGGAATAGACTATATTCTGTCTATCCTTAGTGAGCAATAGTCCCTTTGGACTCGGCCCATACGGTAGAAACTAGCTTCTTGCATGATTTGAGTCAGGCTGAAGGTGAAGTTGTGGCAAGAAATGCTGAAGCTCTTATTGAAAATACATTTTCACCTTATTTTGGAAGAAAGAAAATAAAGTTTCTGTTATGTACAGATGAATAAGGATGACCAAAACCACACATTCATGCTACTATCATGACAACAGATTTATATTGCCAGGCTTAACAGGTTTGTAAGCAATGAAATGTTTTCTTTTTTGATTCCTGAATAAGGCTGCTAGAAGGCAAACTGCCAAGTAGTTATAGAAAAGTTAGTTTTGTCTCATACCATGACCATCTCACAATGGAAATATTCATAGCCCACAGGGAAAGTAATATGAGATAACTGAAAAAGCAGAGGACTTCAAGTTAATATAGACTTTGTATAGAAATCAGGTTAATTTAAACAATTAAGGTCAAAGTCTTCAGGCAAAGGACCAGAAAAAAGCATTCAGTAACCCTTTTTTTTTTTTTTTTCTTTTTTTTTTTTTCCCTAATGCAGCCACTGCTGAGTATCCAAGTTTTTAGACCACTGAAATAAAGATCTCCAGAATTCAGTTTTGATGCTACCACAAGAGATCCTTAAACTGGTACAGCTTTTATAAGAATAATACATAGTTTAAACTGAGATTTTGTCAAGAGCTAAGGTTTGAAGTATTTTGCTTCTTTGTGTTTTATTCTCTAAATTCTCTAAAAAAAGTGTAAAATAATGTCTATTCAACATAAAAAGATAAAGCACTGACACTGAAAGTTTCTTACAAAATATCTTGTGCTAAGTGATAAAACAGATGTGCTTAAGTCCCTTTCCAAAGGAAAAAAAAAAACACAAGTAAACAAGCATAATGATCTTAATATCCATCAAATAAATATGGAAGAAAACATCTTACAAAAATTATATCATTTTAGAGATTCTTTAAAATGCTAATCCTCAAAATGTGAATATTAATTAGGTTAATAAATTATCCAGGGAATTAATTAATCTGGTATTTAATCACTTAATTACTTTTCTAATGAAGCTTAAAAGGACCATCATCTCACACCAATATTATAAGAATTCTGTTTTAATTTCAGCTTATAATAACCAAAACATTATTTTCCTGTGTAGGTAAATGGATGTATCTATAATTTTGGATAAATTGGTAAAAGTATTCATCACTTAACTATAGCTTTAGGTTTCTGAATAACTGTGTCACTATCAGTTTTACTTCTAGTTACTTATAGGAAATCTTTGTCCACAAAGAGACTGCACTTCAAGTCTCCTTGAACAATTTTTCAGGAAGTGATGAAAACTTTGGTCTTAGTATTTATCTCAAGAAAACAGAAATAATATGTTACCCAGATTTAATATTCCAGTTGACATCACTAGTGATGATTATTTGCTCTCTTCAGTGTATAAATTTCCTATTTAGAAAATGACTTGTTGCAGTCTGAGCTGATAAAATGAACTTTGGTCATCCAAAGGAAAAAAGTTTTTTTTTTTTTTTTTTTTTTAATATATCTTAAGTGTGATTTTGGGAGGAAAAGGATATTAAATTGGAAAGAAGAATGAATGTCTGCAGGGTGACAATTCAATGTCTCTGTCTGTATGTGTCAGATACCTGGTTTGTATGTAGTCACCACATTAAAAAATTGAATCTCTTCCACTAAATTGCTTCAAAAGACCATGAAATTCATTGGGTTGCATAAGATATATGCCATATACTGAGTACATTAAAAGAATAAATATGCCAGGCATGAGGGAATGGTGATAAAAATGCAATTGAGGTGTAAATGAAGTGGTTGGGTCTTTCATTTAAAGGCATTATACAGTAACATCATACTCTTGGAAAAAAAAACAAAAAAAGACGTCAGCAAACTAACAAAAAAAAAGAAAACAAATAAAAACTATCTAATGACAACTCAAAACATAAAAATGTAAAAACAAAACAACAACAATAAAGCTTTAGTTAACTCATGGTGGCCTTGAACAGTTTTGAAATAACCTGTAAGATATTTGGCTGTGAAAGCTGAAAGGGGTATGAGAAGAGGTAAAATAGCTACTAAATTGTTCTGCTATATGTGGAACTTAATTTTCTTGTCTGTGGAAAAATTCCACAGCATGGAATCCTTTCAGCATGGAATTATACACTTATATGAAGGCTTGCAAATAATATGATCAAATCATTTAAACTAAGTTATAGGTTTGTAATTTTGTCAATGTAAATAAATGTGATTATATACCCTCCAAGATTTAATCAACTTACCTGAATTTGAGAAAGATAGGTCACTTAAAACAAAACAAAACAAAAAACAAACAAACAAAAGACACTTTTAAAGTCCATTACCGTTAAAAAAAATGCTTTCTAACAGCATAGAATTCAATAAAGAAAAATGTCAGGTATTGCATCTGGGATGGAGTAATGCTAGACACAGGAGAAGACTGGGAGATGCGTGGCGAGAGAGAGGCTCAACAGAAAGGGATTGGTTGAAGGCAGCCCATTAGCCAGCAGTGTGCCCCTGGCAGCCAAGAGGGCAAATGGTATTTTAAGGTGCAATAAACACAGTCTGATCAAAGAGGAGATTTCCCCACTATATTTAGTGTTGGTGCAGCCTCACCATGTTGTGTTCGGTCTGGTCTCCACAATATAAAAGGATGTTGAGGTCCTTGAAAACATCCAGAGGAGGACAACAAAACTGGTAAAAGGGTTGGAGGGAATGTCCTGCAAGGAGAGGCTGAGGACACTTGGTTGTCTAGTCTGGAGATAAGGAAGCTCAAAGACCATCTCATTACTCCCTATAACATTATGAGGAGGGGAAGGCCGGGGGGGGGGGGGGGTGTCAGGTCTCTTTCCCTTGGTAACCAATGATAGAACATGAAGGACCAACACCAAGCTGTGCCAGAGGATGTCCAGGGGAAATTTTTCTTTATGATGATAGTGGTCAAAGGCTTCCTAGAGAAGTGGTTGATGTTCCATACCTGTCAGTGTTCAAGAGGCATTTGGGTAATGCCTTCAATACTATGATATAACTTTTGGTTAGCCCTGAGGAGATGGACTTTTGGATCTTTGAAGGTCCCTTCCAACTGAACTATTCTAGTCTAGTCTAGTCTAGTGTAGTCTAGTCTCTTCTTTTACAGTCCAAAATGTGCAAAAGATTTTTATGGTGTTTAAAAGCACTTAAAGCACTTAACACCCACAATTCTCTGACCCACCCCACAACCCCCCCAAAAATCATCAGCAATTCTAATGCTTGTAGCTGTAAGGTAAGGATAATAAGCTTATTTCAAAGGTAAGGATGTTACAGAAATCTATGCTGAGAAAATGAAAAGATTAATGCCGTGATGATTAACATAGGTGAGATCTAAAAGAGATATGGTTCTCTTTCCTTGTTACTACCAGAAGTGTCACTGCCTTAAATAAGCAACCACACTCCGGTAGCTTCTTGGTTTTGGGAGGGCAACAATTAAGAGAACTTTCCATTCAGAACTTTTATCCACTCCCTCCTAATTTGTTCTATTTGGTGAGCAGCAACTGTGCAGTTGAGAAAGAATCCCCAAAACAACTTCAAAAGAGTCAAACATCTACTTCAGTCCACTATTATCAGTGTGAAATTAATTTTTCTCAAGCACTAACTAATAATAGAGGTTTTATAATTTCTCTTTATACAGTGACTTCATGGATATTGAGATTATTTTTTTTTTTTTTAATGAATTAGTAAAAGGTTTTCCTACATAAGTTTCATATTCCAGGAGAGGAGGATTGGGTAAACAGAGATGAAAGTGAAATTTATGTAGGAATTGAAGGTTCTCAATACTAATTTCAGGCCTTAAGATGATTCTTACATTTCCATTTGAAATGCCCAAGTAAATGGTTTCTTGGGTTTTGTAAGAGTTTTTATCAGAGTACTAATTTTGATGCCACTGTGTCACTGACTTAGAATTCATGAGAGAAAGAAAGATCACAAACCTTTGTATTCCCAACAGAAAATCCATATGTGGTAAAATCTACTGGATAAAACATGAATCCACATTTTTCCTTCTTACTAGACTAGAAATGTTTATTTACATTTTGGCTCTCCCCCCTCTCCCTGCCACACTTTTCCTACCTTATGCAATGTGTACAGTGAATATTTCACTGTTTCATGAGCTTTAAACAAGTTCAAGGGGGAGGATGACAATATTGCCTCTTTATGCATAAATTATATTTTCACTTTAGACCTTTAATATATTCTTAGTTCTGAGTATTTATTTTTAGTGTGATCATAGTGCTCATAAATTTGAATATTTAATTCTTATAATAATTTAAAACTAATTTGCAAATCTATGCTTATTATTAATTACAAAAATATTATTGAACATTTACCATTCTGTACACTTGCAATTTAAAACCTTTTAATGATCTGGACAGGTTACAGAAATGGAATCTGACAAAACTTGGAAGGAATTTATACAACACAAATAAGGCCAGAAATGGTTTCAAAATTATTCATTCAGAGCAATGTGTGAACAATTATTCAGCCAAAAAGTTGATGCTTTCATTCATGCATTATAATTTTATTTTTTATTTTTTGGCCATAACTGCTTAGCTAGATCCTGAAACATAATATAACTTCCTCCAGCCCTCCATTTTTCAAAGTATTAAAACAAACATCTACTCAGTTGTTCTTGTGCAAATAGCTTCTACTGCTATACTTTCAAGATATCTTGTAATTTGCATTCCTGAATATGTTCAAAAATTAAAATTCAAATGTGAGGTAAAAGAGGGTAAAATACAGTAACATGGTAGGAAAAAATAGTCTGCTTAACTCAGACCCAGCTCATCACATTTGACTGAATGTTCATAAGAAACATCTGCTCTGCTCATTAAAATTTTCTAAACCAAATCTTGGGCTTTTTTCAAGTGAACCATTGCCAAAGCCATTAGTCAGTAAGGGTTACTTGTAGTTAGTACTTAAGTTCTAAACCTACATTAGGAAAAATATATATATATTTATATATATTATATAAATATATTTTTGAAGGCAATGAAGTGGAAAAAAATTCTATCATACTATGGTTTTATACTAAAAAAAATGCATTATTTAACTGTTCCTCATACTAAAATATGAAACATAGATAACAGAATATAGTATATACACCAGCATATAACAAATAATGCATCTTTACTACTGCTCCTGAAAATTTCATTTAGAAATATGCTTGGAATCAGCTCAGTTGTTCTGTTATCTAAAACAACCTCGTGAAAGATGAGATGTACTAAATATATTAAATTCTTCCTGATGTTAAAGCTGGTAGCAGGTATGTTGGAGTTTAAAAATTCATATGAAATTTTATCAAACTACAAATAACAAATGTGGTTGCCAAAAAATGTGATAGTGTTGTAGTTGTGAAGCTACATAATTAACAGCTGAGAAGAAATATATTTTAAAAAATATTTAAAACTTTGGGAGTGGCAGTGAGAGAAAAATAAAATCCCGACAGATTTTATTCCACTTTCCTTTCTGGAAAAAGTACATTGAGGATGACATGGAATTTCCAGGAGAATATTTGTTTAAAATTGTCCCTACTTTAGTCACTTTCCTTGTATTCCAAGAGAACGCTCTAGAATAGAATCCCTCAAAGTCTTTATATACACTTCTTCTTGAGGGGGATGTTTGGGAAGCTGATGCTCCTTGTTATTATCAATAGTTCCAGGGGAAGTACAGGTCCTTTAGTTCTGATCAAAGACTACCCATACAGACTACCCATGGGTAGTTCTGTATTCGGATGTAATTATTCTTTTGTTTTGTATTCGGATGTAATTGCTGTTTCTATCAGCTACCACTACAGTACAGGCTTGGCAGATCTTAATCATAGGAAACAAACTATTTTTAAAAATCAAGTGGTACACACCATTTCTTAGTAAAATGGGATCTGATATACAACAATCTCACTGCAAACATTAATTTTTTTCATTGTTCTGGGAATAGAACATAGCTTTTGTTTTTTCAGATTGAAAAAAAAAAAAGATACAAAACAAAACAAAACAAAAACCGTGTTTAAGTCCCAAGTGACTTATTCAAAGCTGTCAGCATATAAACTACAAAAAAACCCTGAATGTAAGTCATGAGGGCAGAATGTAATGTTGCTCCTCACCTTATCTGTAACTTAGAATTGTAACCAAGGAATATGTACTAAACTCCATGATCTGTTTAATAAATGGGATTACTGTGAGGGAAATGATTTGTAATAGAAATTATTTCATTTTTATTTTTCAGATCTTTCTGAAGAAGGCAGAAACTGATGTATAGTATAATATGGAATAAAGAAGGATTATATTGTAGCAGAGGTCATTACGGAATAAAGTAAATACACAAGTATGTATATGTCAGTATCTGCAAGTATGATCATAGAATCATAATCATAGAATCATAGAATGGCTCAGGTTGGAAGGGACCTTAAGATCATCTAGTTCAACCCCCCTGGCAGGGATGCCAGCCATTAGATCAAGTTGTCCAAGGCCCCAACCAGCCTGGCCTTGAACACCTGCAGGTTGGGGAATCCACAACTTTTCTGGGCAACCTGTTCCAGTGCTTCACTACCATTACAGTGAGAATTTCCTCCTAATGTCTAATCTAATCTATCATCTTTCAGTTTAAGATCATTCCCCCTTCTCCTATCATTATTAACCCAAGAGTCCTTCTCCCTGCTTTTTAAAAGACCTTTTTAAGTATGGAAAGGCCGCGATGAGGTCTCCACAGAGACTTCTGTTCTCTAGACTGAACATTCCCAGCTCTCTCAGCCTTCTTCTCATGGATGAGGTGCTCCACATCTCTAATCATAGTTGTAGCCCTCCTCTGGACTCATTCTAACACATTCTTGTGCTGGGAGCTTAACCCAAACCGGGATGCAGTACTCCAGGTAGGTGCTCACAAGGGCAGAGCAGAGATGGAAATGTCGTTTTTTTAATGTCAGTTCTTAGAGTGCCATTAGCTGAAACACTAAACCAATAAACCATAATTTTTTAATATTTTTTTATATTTTCTTACCACTAAGAATCAAAGTATTATCCATATCAGTATGTGAAATATCTAATAAAGAAAAAGTGATATAGAAATAATATCTGGAGACAAATCTGGAGTCTCTTTTATTTAGGCATAAGACTTTTTTTCTTCCTCCACATTTAATAAAAACATTTCCATGTTTAAATTCATCTTCTCCTTTTCTTTTTCCATTTTCTTTCTATGTTCTGCCTCATATTCCTTTATTTATTTATTTATTTGTGAATAACAAAATAATTTCTTTTCTAATTACTTCAATATCAGCCCTTCTGGGTAGCAAGCTGACATATATACTTGTGTTTACAGATATATGCGGTTGTTTTAAGTTTTCAAACTCAGCTTGAATTTTGCCGTTTCTCACATTATAATTACATTCTCTGAAGTCTGAAACATAGTTTTCCTTGCTGAGTAATCTATTCTCCAAATTGTAGCAGACCCTGAGCTTATTTCTCAGATATTTTCTGAGGTAGTTATTGATCTATTTATTTTGGACATCTTCCCAGAATCATAGAAAATAAGGTTGAAAGAGACCTCTAGGTAACATCCCTTGCAACAAGGCAGGATGAACTCTGGTTATTGCCATTCCTGTTAGATATTTGCCTACTTCCTTTTCTAAAACAAACAAACAAACAAACAAACAAACAAAACCAAAAACAAAAATTCAGTGCAAAGTTTTGTTTTTCCTCCTTCAGTGGATACAAAATGTCAATTATAAGAAAGAAATACATTTTAAAAGTACAACCTCACCCCCCACAATACCCTCCCCTCCCCCCTCCCCCCAAAAAAAAGTAAGAAAAATTATACTCCAGCTACACAGAATTAAGAATATAGATAGTTATTATATATATATAGTTAGTTATAGTTATTATATCTATATAGAGATAGAGATAGAGATAGAGATATAGAGATAGAGATAGAGATAGAGATAGATAGAGATAGAGATAGAGATAGAGATAGAGATAGAGATAGAGATAGAGATAGAGATAGTTATTATACCACTTGTCAGAAATAGGTAATGACTTATATCTTAAACTCACTGTCAAAGCCAGTCAAATAACAAATATGGGTTGGGAATCAGAAGCTCTACAACAGTACTAAGGAAACTGACCCCTCCCACATACCCTTTCCCATGGTATGAGAAAGGTAATTTTGGTATAGATAATTTTAACAGGGAAACCAGAATTGTAAAAACTATTGAATTAAAATGAATGTGTATGTAGGTGTCTATTTCTTTAGCATCAATAACGCTGTTTAAAATTTGGATAGGATAATAGCTAAAAATAACAGACTGTGTTTATAGAACACAGATATTCACGATATCAGTAATATCTGAAGTTTCATTTAACCAAGCTGTTTCATACCTGGTTTTCATATGCTTCAGCTCCAGAATATCTCCAAGGCATTCTTGAGATAACATCTGTTAACAGTCAGCATTAGCATTTAACTTCACTGACTTGTTTATATAATGATTATACTGTCAATATTATTTTATTTTATCCTGAGTTTTCACCTCATCTCAGAGTTCAACATTTCTTCTTATTCAAATGGATCTCCTCCCTTTTGCAGTGTCAGAGTGTTAGTCATGAAAACTTATAAAATATACCTTGCAAACTCCTGTTTATTTAGAGGTTCTGCTCAGCCACTGCGTTGTAACAAGAGTAACTGAATTGGTTGAGGTTTTCTTATGTGTCTCTTTGCTTTCTGTATTTCTGTCAGACTGCAGACCACATATTTTTATTCAGTCATTCTGTTTTGATGCTGTAAGCCTGCTGCTCCATAAGAAGTCATTACCTACTTGCCTGGTCCTTTCATGAGTACGCAAGTAAGAGTAAGTGACAATATTACAAACTAAGTGAGGTAGATAAAGATATTTGGTGTTTATATGAAGATTTTCAAGTGCTTTTCAGCACCCGGCACTGAGCCTTGCATTTCAGATTCTCGAAATGAACACTGTTCTGAGCCCTGGCTCTTCATTTAAAAATCCTTTTTGTTCTGTTTGAATAGTGAATGTTATGCAAAATTCAGGTGCCACAGGGTGTTTCAATCATTCCCGTGATATAATGACAGAAGGAAGTGGCCACTTCCTGGAATTATTAATTCTAGCCAACATGCTTAAAAACCAAACCAAACCAAACCAAACCAACCCCCCCCAGAAAAATATGCAAGACGCGATACAGTAGTATTAAGGAATCTTTCAACAATTCTCTCCTCAGTTTTACTTGATCTTTGCAATAGTATCAACAATATTCACTACTATTGATTGTCCTTTGTAATTAACATTTACATTTGTAATTAAGTAATCGTTAACATAATCTATCTTCAATAAATTTTACTGAACAATCTTCATTCCTGAAGAAAGCTCTGATTTCTTTCATGGTTTTAATGAATGCTAAACTAATAATATATATATTATTATATTCTGTACTTGTCTTAAAAATCATATTTATCTTATAATTTTTCTCTGCTTGGAAGCATCACTATAGCATATATTCTTCCTAGAGGTTTTTTTTTTTTTTCTTTTTTCTTTTTTTTTTTTTTTTTCCCCTTTCCTAGAGTTGCCAATTGTCACAAGCTTAAGGCATATTATACCAAGTGGTCAGAAGTTCACCAGTAATATATTGATTCTGGATTTGTCAATAGGTTAATCCTCGCACAATTGCATCACTATAATATAAAATCATAGTAAGATTGCCCATAAAACATGGTGACATTTTAAACCTGAAAACTGTTTGCTCTTCATACAGGTTTCTGTAACACTGCTGCCCCAAGCAATGCCCTGAGTCCTCTCTTATGTACAACATTACTGTACGGTTATGATTTTTCTGACATCATACCACTGGATTGGGGTAACTGTCACTATCTCTTTGATATGTGTGGTGGTTCAGCTGTGTTTGAGCATCCATTTCTGTAATATATTTTTGTCCAGTAGTTACCTTAACGTTCATAAACGTCTCAGAAGTGTTATAAAAGCATTCCCAGTTCACAAATCCTCATACCCTCAGGGCTTTTGCCTTATCTTAAGGGGCATGTATATTGCTCTTTAGATTCTTGATGTCCTTGAAAGGTTGTCTTTGAAAGGTATTATTTATCTTGTCATTTAGTTCTAGAATTTTGAACTGGAACTGCATGACTACTTCTGAAAGGGTAGGTGTGGCTGAAACAGGTAGTAGGTTTTGATTTTTAATATTATTTTTTCCCTTTCCTCACTCTGCTTTTTGCTTTGTTTGTTTGATTGATTTTTGTTGTTGTATTGTTGTTGTTTTCACTCTGATGTTCTCTTCTCTGTTTTGTTCTTCTTTCCTTTCTCTGTTCTGCTTTGCGTTTCTCACTATTACCAATTTCACTGCAGATAAGAATGGAGAATTGTTAAAGTTTGAAGCCATACAGTGTATATCCAGGCTAATCCTTCCAGTTCAGTCTCCTCATCTACAAAATAAATCCTGAATGTGGAATTTCTCCTGTTTCACATTTAATTGTATTGCTGTATACCAGTAACACGGTGCAATTGTAAAAAAAAAAAAAAAAAAAAAAAAAAAAGTCCTTACTATTTAGCTATTTCTTATCTCTTGAATTTCCTGGGCTAACACTCATTCTTCAAATGTGCAGCTGCTAAGTAAGATTAAAAAAGAAAAAAAAAAAGGATTACAAAGGAAGTGAAAATTATACCCTTTTCTGCTTCCCTCCTTCCTCATCTGACAGTAAATTCTTGATGGCTGTTTATGTACACAGAGAGGTAGATTAGCATGCCAGCACAGTTCAGAAGACTGTTTCATGTCTTGGTCATCGTGACTTCCATGTTGGAGCTTGCATTCAAAATCAACAAGGCCGTTATTACTGCCAAAATGTTAAAGCTTCAGTTTTCTTCAAGGGAAAAAAAGTCAGCGTAGGTATGGCTTAAATACAGATGAGAAAAATAGGGAAAATACCTGCTGATGATCAGTAAAAGCTTTTCCTATTTGGAAATTGGTGTTTTCAGAATTGGATTGGCCCTAACATTATCATTTTCTGCTGTTGTGATTGAGATGCTGCCAAAGATTCAATTTTGAAAATGTCTCCATGAAGAACAGAAACTACCTATTTAAAAATAAATGGCTCTACTTACAGCTGAGTTTTGGTAAAATCTTTAAGCAGAATTAAAACCATTTTTTTTCTCCCCTCAATTTCCCAGTTTCTTTCTTCACTACAACTTTAAAATAAAAGCTGTGACGGTGTCAAAGACTTCTCTGAGCAACATTTGTTTTGGCCTAATGTTTTGTCTGAAATCAACAGTTTCTATGATCAGTTTTCATGGTTTTATCATGTTATCAGTGCTGAAACTTTTTGTATCTTATTAACATAAACGTATATATTTTGTGTATACATTTTTGAGAACATTTTGAGAACATTGTCAATTAACAGTTCTGGAGTTTGTGGTTGGATATGTATTAATATTAAACATGCTAAAATTAATAAAACCAGAAAATTATTATTATTGTTGTTGTCGTTGTTATTATTATTATTATGTTTAAAAATATCCTCCCTATTAAATAGGAAGAACATATCCTTCAGACAGTAAAGTGTTTAAACTAAATAATATGACCCATAAAGTGGATCTAGACTTCATTTTGTGAATCTGTGATTCACAGAATGACAGAATCATTTGAGTTGGAAGGAATGGCTTGAGCACATATAGTTCAATCCCCCCAGCTCAAGGAGGGACAACTAGAGCAGGTAACTATGTCCATGCTGAGTCAGAGTTTGAATATTTCTAGGAAGTAAGATTCTACAATAGCTTTAGGCTATCTCTGCTAGTGCTTGACCACCCTCAAAGTAAAAAAGGGTTTTCCTATTTCATATTGAACTTCATGTATTTTTGTGTCCATTGCCTCTTGTCCTATCACTACAGAGGAGTCTGGCTCCTTCACTGTAATTCGCTACCATCAGGTACTTATACACATTAAAAGATCCTCCAGACTAAAGAGATTCCAGGTGTCTTAGTCTCTTTTCATATGAGAAATGCATTAAATCCTTAATCATTTTAGTGGCCCATTGCTGGACAATCCAGTAAGTCTACCTCTTTCAAGTACTGAAGAACATACTACTGAACACAGTAGAATCTATTTGTCTAAATTGAAAAAGATATGAAATTTGTTAGGAAAGGAGGGGGAGAGGAAGGGATAGGGGAGGGGAGGGACAGGGAGGGGAGGGGAGAGGGGAGGGGAGGGAGGGGAGGGGAGGGAGGGGAGGGGAGGGGAGGGGAGGGGAGGGGGGGAGGGGAGGGGACAGGACCTTAAAGATGAAGGGACGGAAGGAAGGCAAGGCAAGGCAAGGCAAGGCAAGATAAGGAAAGGATGGAGTTGATGAATTATATACTTGAAAATCATTGGAGTCTTTTTATCTGCTAGCAGTTAAACAGGGGTAGTGTCCATTTATTAAGCAAACAGTCTACCAATATTCAGAGAAAAAAAACTGAACAGACAAAAGCACTACATTTAATGAAATTGTTTGCTGCAAAAGTAATGAGAATACACCTTTTCCCTTTTCTATGACTGATATTTTTAACTGTCTTTTCAAAAGAAATTGCAGATATAGTTTTATCTTACAAGTGCAAGCAAATTCTACTAACTTGATTGCAAAGGACAAAATACCACTATTTATTACTTCATTGCTAGCAATATTGGCAGTAATAATTCTCCCCAATGACTTTTAGTAATTTAAATTTTCTGTTGAGAGGGATTAAGATCAATAATCTCCAAGGGAAAAAAAAAAAAAAAAAAGGCTTTACAGTTAAAAAAAATCCTACATTCAGTTCCATACCCTTCAAACGTATCTTGAGATTTCATCACAATTCATGAAATATCCCTGGGGACTAATGCCTTTGATTTGATGAGAATTCCCAGAGAAGGCAACATCACTGCACAAGCCCAGTAAACATCCTGGTCTGCTTACACCTAGTAAATCCATAGTTAGCATAGAGGAAGGAATTCTGTAAGGAATTACCTGCACTATCTCCAATTTGAAAGCTACTAAGCTGCCATTGCATATGAAGGATATTATTCCTTTTTATTTTCATGAGGCATTGAAGAAAATCTGTCAGAAATCAGATATAGCTTGTAGAATGTCATTTATGAGTTACAGAAAAGGGAAGGGGAAAGGAAAGGGAAAGGGAAAGGGAAAGGGAAAGGGAAAGGGAAAGGGAAAGGGAAGGGAAAGGGAAAGGGAAAGGGAAAGGGAAAGGGAAAGGGAAAGGGAAAGGGAAAGGGAAAGGGAAGGGAAGGGAAGGGAAAGGAAGGGAAGGGAAGGGAAGGGAAGGGAAGGGAAGGGAAAGGGAAGGGAAGGGAAGGGAAGGGAAGGGAAGGGAAGGGAAGGGAAGGGAAGGGAAGGGAAGGGAAGGGAAGGAAGGGAAGGGAAGGGAGGGGGAAGGGAAGGGAAGGGAAGGGAAGGGAAGGGAAGGGAAGGGAAGGGAAGGGAAGGGAAGGGAAGGGGAAGGGGAAGGGAAGGGAAGGGAAGTGAAGGCACAGGGAAAGTGGAAGGGAGGGGAAGGGAAGGGAAGGGAGGGAAGGGAAGGGAAGGGAAGGGAAGGAAGGGAAGGGAAGGGAGGGAAGGGAGGGGAGGAGGGGAAGGGGGGAAGGGAAGGGAAGGGAAGGGAAGGGAAGGGAAGGGAAGGGAAGGGAGGGAAGGGAAGGAAGGGAAGGGAAGGGAAGGGAAGGGGAAGGGAAGGGAAGGGAAGGGGAAGGGGGAAGGGGGAAGGGAAGGAAGGGAAGGGGGAAGGGAAGGGGAAGGGGAAGGGGAAGGGGAAGGGGAAGGGGAAGGGGAAGGGGAAGGGGAAGGGGAAGGGGAAGGGGAAGGGGAAGGGGAAGGGGAAGGGGAAGGGGAAGGGGAAGGGGAAGGGGAAGGGGAAGGGGATCTCTTTCCAATGCTAAAATATTCATTTAATAATTCTTCTGTTATTTGCCTCTTTCCTCCAACAATCATCCATTCCTTTTCCTGTGAAGATAGCTATATTTCCTCACATCAGTTCAAGTCTGAACTGCCCTCCATAGTTCAATATCAATCTTAATGCAAATTGAAGCTCCCTTTTTATAATTCAAATATATTTTTTTCTTTATTATCTAAATAGAACCGCTAAACTATGGAGGTATTGGAGATAAATGATGTAATTATATAATTCTATAGAAAAATAAAGTAAATAAACAGAAAATCTTATTACAAATTTAAGGAAAATCAATGAAATTAAATTAGTATATATATATGGGGAATCCAAATGTTTTTATTATTGAACTCATATATAATTGGTAGAATTTTTGGCTTCTACAATGTGCTTTAGCTGCATGGAATCCTTGTGAAACACCTGCCTACTTGCTCACTTGCTTAAAATACTTACATTTCCTACAAAGCGTTTTGACTGCATCTGCTCCCACATTACTTCTGTTAAAAGTTTTGACAGATTGGAAATGCACTTGTCAAATTAACCCATAGCAATTTAAGGTACAGAGTAACTAAAGGTAAGAGTAACTAAAACTAAAGTAAACTAAAGGTACAGAGTAACTAAAAGTCCTTATCTAAAGCTTAACTTTATAAAAGAGTGGTGTCTAGCTGATAATCTGCTACCTCAAGGAAAGATTGTGTCATATTTTTATTTTTATTATTATTTTTTTTTTCCAAAAGAAACACGAAGTTGAACTTGAACTTTGTGTGAAGTTTTTATCCAGCGAAGATTTGGATTCTGCCTCAATGACTGAAATAACTTTTTGTATATCTGTTACTGGGAAGAGATATATGATTCCTCCACATCACATACCCTTGGTGCAAACAGTTGGTTGTGCTGTGAACAGTCAAGTTGGTTAGTGGGCCGGTGTCTGTGTCAGTTTTAATATTCAGCAAGCATGTTACAAAATATTATAAGACTTTAAGAGAAGCACACAGGAAGTTGGATGTATTTGAGTGCAATTATGTGTGTCTTTAAGAAATAATTAGACCCAGAAGATCCCATGTCGTTGAGTTTCAGCACAGAACTACCTACCAATTAATATTTCTTACATGAGGAAATGTGTGGCAGAGATTTGCTTCCACTAGGAAAACTTCAAAATTCAAGTCAGAGAGGTCAAAAATGCAGTAGCTATCTGAAGGTCATACAATCCAAATGGTTATTTACAGGATTGTTTCCTATGTTGTGAATGACACAACTAAGGGTCTAGAAGAAAAGGACTATGGCTAAAATTTATTCTTTCAGAAAGGAGTAACAATATGCAAACCATAGATTTAATTTTAAATGTCAAGCATATGCAGAAGTACATGTGAGATCTGAAGTATCTAAGGCAAAATCTTTCCAAATAACACAGACAAGGCTGTTTTAAAATGTTATTGGTTTTGGAAATTATCCATTATATATCATTTCCAAAGTGAGAGGGGAAAAAAAAAAAAAGTTAATAGTGAATAAACCGTCTCTCTCTTATCATGCTGATTGCAACTTCTGAACTATGAGGTTTTAATATCCATTAAAAATCAGAATAAGTATTAGAATACAATGTGTGCAGCTTAACTTTATGTTTGTGTAGAATCAGTTTTTGCAGCTCCAAGACTGAGATGTTTTGTATTTTCATGTCTTTAATTCAAGCTATACTAAAAGTCTAGTAAAACTTTGTAAAATATGCAGTTTCATTAGTTGTATATCCAGAGGATAAGTACTGGATCCTTCTTCTTCAGCTAAACTGAAGTAATTCATGAGCTCTGCTGAAGTCAGATGTCGGTGCAAACACCTGTGTATGTGAGGAAAGAAAGATCAAATCCCAGGACTATGCTGAATGCGAAATATCTTGGTAGGCAACAATGGTTTGATGCTTTCACATACAAAACAATGTGTCTAACAACAATTCAGATTTGAACCAAACTTATTATGAAGATCCTAAATAATAAAAATGAAGAAAGAAAATGATCAATAAGTCTAGATTTCCATGTCAGTTTTTGGTATAACGTTAAAAGTAATACACAGGAAAACCTTTTTGAACAGGCTGACTTTCATAGTGCTTGAATCTGTGGCTATGCACTGCCCTTTTTGACACAGAGCTGAGCAAATTGCTATTAAAGACTTTTACCACATTATGTTCTTATGTGTTCCAGCGAATGGGCATTCTGGGAAAATGCTGGTGACTGCACTTTATGATGCTCTTGTCTACTGGAATAGCTAATAACTTACCTGTTTCATAATGTTCACAAGCAAAAAAGCCTGTGGAGTTCCATTAGTATAAATCTAGATAGAACAATAGTGACTTATGTCTAAGGTTTCCTTTTCCTTATTTCTTTAAACAGCTTGATAAATTGGCTTTGATTCTAAGTATCCTCATGTGATCTATGTTTTGGAAAAAAAAGATTACTGAGTTAATCAAGCCCATAACAGCTGTCAGTTTTTCAATGAATTTATCTTTTCAGTTGAAACTGTTTATGATTACATAAATGATTTAATCATAAAGTGTGGAAACGCGGGAATTTTTTCCACATTTGCACCACCACTAACTCAAGTATTCATCTGTCTTACCCCAAAAAAGAAGAGTATTTGTGATTTGTTTCTCATTCACTTTTAGAAGTTTATATGAAATAAAGAAAAGAAAATGTGAACTAAAAGAAGAACAAAACAAAATTAGAAGTAAACAATGAAAAATTATGGAGAAATCTTAGTATTCAGATAAAAGTAGCATAACCCTGACTATTTTTTTTCAAGTTACTTTCTGAGAAAACTTAAAACTCTCCTCCAGGAAACCATATTCATAAAGTCTATTTCCTTGCCTTTCTTCTGTACACTCATACACCTTATTCTAGTTACTCACATGCTTATCATAATCCCTTTTTAAAGGACTTAAGGATATTCTCCATCTCTTCATCTCTTACTTTTTTTTTTTTTTTTTTTATGACAGCATCTTTATTTTCCGTTAGTATTTTCAGAATTACTTTTCGTATTCCAGAGTTGATTCAGAAAATGAAGAACATGGTTCAGTCAGATAATTTCTCAGAAAATGAAAACTTTCCCATTCTGTAGGTGTACTTATAGTGTAAATTATGAGTACAATTGCATTTTTCAATACCCATAGTTTATCATGTTTATTGTTTTGCAGAACATATAGTAGATATTAGAATCAATGATACTGTAACTAAATTAAGAAGTCCAGCACATCCGCAATAATTTCTTTCCCATTTCTGTATGATTAGTAATGGTTTTTCAAAGGAAAAATAACATGTATATAATATTTATTTTGGATGAAAGTTAAGTTTTTGCTTACTTCCATTTCTGGAAGCCATAGAGATCTGGCTCTGTAATGTGTTCACTACATATTAAATTAAATTTAAATTAAATTTGCACATTCTGCTCATCTTGAAGTATTATTTGCAGGCATGCCATAGATGTCCTATGTGACGCATTAAATCTTCACCTCAAGTTATCTGCAAAATGTGGTTCATAACATTTTTTTCTAATGCTGTAAAGACAAATATAAAGATGGTTGAGGTACTGAGAAGTGTGATAGTGAGGGTACTCAGGTACTGTTGACAGAGATTGTATTCTGGTTAGCAACATAATCCTGATGCCGTTGACCGTTGCCTGTGAGGAAGCCCTAGTCATATTAAGCTCAAGAGGTGACAGGCCTGGAATCTGTAGTGGGTTTATGTGGCAAGGTTTTGGTAGTGGAGGGCCCATAGGGGTGAATTCTGTGAGAAGAATCAAGAAGCTGACCCATGTCAGATAAGGGCCCCGCTGCTGGCCAGTGCCAGCCCAATAAGTGATGTTGTTTGTGCCTCTGTGAGAGCATATTTAAGAAAGGGGGAAAAACAAAAACAAAACAAACAAAACAAACAAACAAAAAAAAATAACAACAAGTGCTGTGGAACAGCAGCTGGGAGAGAGGGGAGTGAGAAACAGCCTTGCAGACACCAAGGTCAGTAAAGAAGAAGGGGGAATGTTGCTCCAGGCACCTGAGCAGAATTTCCACTGTGGCCTATGGTGAGGACCATGGTGGAGCAGGCTATCCCCCTGCAGCCCATGGAGTACCACAGTGGAGCAGGTCTCCACACTGCAGCTCGTGGAGGAGACCACGGTGGAGCAGGTGGACTTGCACTGAAGGAGGCTGCGGCCTGTGGAGGACCCCCGCCAGAGCAGATTCCAGGCTGGACCTGTAGCCTGTGGAGAGGAGCCCAAGCAGGAGCAGGTGACCTGGCAGGAGCTGCTGCCCGTGCGGGACCCAGGTTGGAGCAGTGTGCTCCTGATGAATGGACCCTGTGGTATGGACCCATATCTGGAGCAGTTCTTGAAGAGCTGCTGCCCGTGGGAAGCCCACGCAGGATCAGTTTGAAAAGGATGGCATCCCGTGGAAGGGACCCCACTTTGGAGCAGAAGAAGAGAGTGACCCAGAAGGATTGGCAGAGATGAAGTGCTACAGACTGACTGCAGCCCCCATTCCTCCATTCCCCTTCCCCATGGGGGGGAGGAGGTAGAAGAGGGTGGGTGGGGAAAAAGTGTTTCTGTTTGTTTGTTTGTTTGTTTTGTTTCTTTCCTTTGTTTCTCACTGCTCTAGCTTCTCTAGATTCTCTAGGCAACAAATTTTACTATCTCCCTACTCTGAATCTATTTTGCCCATCATGATAATTGTTGAGCGATTTCCCCGTCCTTATCTCAACCCTTGAACCCTTCGCATTGTATTTTCTCCCTCTTCCCTTTGAGGAGTGAGAGCAGCTGTGGTTGAGCTCGGTTGCCCACACAAGTAAAACCACCACAGAATCATACAACGCCAGACACAAATAAATGTTTTCTCAAAAACAGCCTTACAATTTTTAAACTGTTCTGACTTTAGATGGTAAATTCAGTTATATATTTTAGATAAGTAGACATATTTAACATCATATCTTTTAAAAAAGATCCTATGTTGATCAAAACCCTTTGTCGCAATAGCCTAGTCTTGTAAGAAGGTGCATACTAATGTTCTGTTGATTATGCCAGACTGCCACTGTCTTTCTTTCCTCCTGCATTGGAATCAGAGTGCCCAAAATGACAAGCTGAGGAAACTACTTCTGTATCAGCATCTTCTTTGGCAAGCTTCATTGGCAACTGAGTCGGCAACTTTACAAATGCCTTTTGGGCTTCTCAGAGAGTAATCTGTTGTGCTGAAGGAGAGGATGCTTGATACTCTTGAACATTGTTTTCTTTTAATTCATTTTCCTTTCAAAGTATTTAGACTCTTCTGATATATGTGTATAGATATTTATTTTGAAAGGAAAATATGATATATGGAAAATGCATCTTCTGCTTCTACAGTTTCTTAGAACAATGAACAACTCATCTTACACCTATGAATTCTCCAGTTGAATTTAGAACTTTAGAACTTACACAGGAGAAACTTCCAGTAATGGTCATGTAGAAAAGAATATGAGTTTAGACCTTTTAGAGATTTTACAATGTTACATAACATATGTTATGCTCTGATTTTTCCATCTTTTGAAGAGATACAGGAGGAGCCCAGGAGATGGAATAGTGGGGAAAATGCTGAGGGATTTTTGTTTCATTTTTTTGTTTGTCAGTGTAAGCTGTTCACATGAGATATGCTTCAGAATTTCATCTTGTTGTATACAGTCCTCCTGTCCTGAGGTAGAAAGTGATATACAACAGAAAAGACTCATGTATCTTTTTAAGTTTAACTTGATAGAAAGCTGGATTTAGGCAGATATTTAGTGATTTATATAATCACTAAAAACACTTGTATTGGGTTTACATGGCAAAGTAGCTGGGTGAAGGCTGCAGGAGTGCCTTCTTGAGAAGAGACCAAGACCTTCCCATATGTTGGACACAGCCAGTTCCAGCCAGCTCCAAAAGGGACCCACTGCTGGAAAAAAAAAAGCTGAGCTAATGGATGATGCTGATGGTGGTGCCTCTGTGATAACACATTTAAGAAAGGGTGAAAAAATGTTGTGTACCAGCTGTGAGAGGGAGGAGTGAGAAGAACATGAGAGAGAGAGCTCTGCAGACATCAAGGTCAGTGAAGAAGGAGGAAGAGGTTCTCCACTACCAACTAGAGGAGAAGCGTTACTTGACCTGGTGCTCACCAGCATGAAGAGCTCATTAAAGAGGCCAAGACTGAGGCAGACTGGACTGCAGTGACCATGCCCTGGCTGAGTTTATGATCTCGAGGAGTACGGGCCTGCCAAAGAGCAAACTCAGGACCCTGAATTTCCAATGAGTAAACTTCAAGCTATTAAAGACCTAGTAGCTGAGATCCCCTGGAACATTGTTCTTAAATTAAGGTAGCACCTGCATTCACCTACCTTTGGCAGGGGGGTTGGAACTAGATAATCCTGGAGGTCCCTTCCAAATCAATCCATTCTTTGTTTCTATGATTCTATGTTCCCGAGCAGAAATGCCCCTGCAGCCCGTGGAAAGGACCATGGTGAAACAGCTAGTATCTCTGAAGCACATGAAAGACTGTATTTTCAGCAGATATACACGCTGCAGCCCATGGAAGACCCCACACACCAGCAGGTGGATTTCTTACTGAAAAAATAAAAAGGGTGGGGAGGGTCAAGGGGGAATGAAAAAACACTTTCTTCTTGCTAGTAATAAAATGTAATCAAAATTTGTTCTTCCTAACTCTTATTATTATAGTTATGACAATAATATAATACAATATTTATTTTGCTAACATCCTGACCTGAAAAAGTGCAATTCTTAAACTTTGTTACATTTATTATTGTGATAAATTTTAACTACCATCAACTTCATCTAGATATTGATTCATTGCGATCTAATTATTTGAAGTTATTTTGACTTTGACTTATAAAAAGATCCTGTATAAAAAATTCTTCAACTGTATCTTCAAAGTTTGCCTGTAAAAAAAAAAAAAAAAAAAAGGTCAACAGTGAGGTATGCATATATTTTTAATCAATAATCTTTTTCTTTATGGAGCTGTAATATAATAAAATTTTATCTAGGGAACATTATTAGAGAATTGTAATAGCAACATCTGAAAATACAAACTAACTCTCTGGCTGAATATAAATTTTAAAACAGAGGTGGACCATAAGAAGAATACTTGCCACCAAACAGTAATTCTATAATATTCAGAAAAACTGCTACAGTTGTCACAGTATTTACAGAGAAGGCACTGAGGAGAAGCACCTTCTATGCCAAGAATCCCCTTAGGAAAGAAACAGATGAATGTGATGCAAAAGGGTGCCAGCCTTTAGAGTGTCATGTCTGTTGTTTTTAAAAACTGTCTCCACTTAGACTGAACTTAAAAGGATGAACTTAAAATAAAATGTTTTCATTTCCTAATCTTGAACAAATTATATTACTTGTATTATTCTTCATTGTTTTAAAGTATTTACCAGCTGATTTTCTGTATACCATAAGCTATTGTTTTAAATCCATGTTTTATGTGAGGGACCTTGTGCATATTCTTTTGCATTGGAGGTAGGATAAAGCCCCTTTGATTGGTGTCATTTTCTGCTTTGAGAGACAAGCGGAACATTATTTGTCTGTCCTGTAGTACGAACTTCAGGTGCATATGGTATATCACAGTCTGCTTGATGGTACAATCTCCATTTTTTTTTGCCATGAATCTTCACAACCAAGAGAGCACTAGGAAAACAGGTTCTGTACCTAAGTCAAGCAATAGAACTATATGTATATCCAGCTGCCACAGAATCACAGAATGGCTTGGGTTGGAAGGGACCTTAAAGATCATCTAATTCCAACTCCCCTGCCATGGGCAGGGATGCCTTTCACAAGACCAGGTTGCTCAAAGCCTCATCCAACCTGGCCTTCAACACTTCCAGAGATGGGACGTCTGCAATTTTTTGTGCAACCTTTTCCAGTGCCTCATTGCCCTCAGAGAAAATAATTTCTTCCTTATATCTAATCTAAATCTACCCTCCTTTAGTTTAAAACCATTATTTCCTGTCCTATCACTACGCTCCCTGATAAGGAGTCCTTCTCCTGCTTTCTTAAGAGCCCTCTTTAGGTCCAGGAAAGCTGCCATAAAGCCTCCCCTGAGTCTTCTCTTCTTCAGGCTGAACAAACCCAAGCCTTTCAGCTTGTCTCCACAGGGCAGGTGCTCAAGCCCTTTGATCATCTTCATGGACCTACTCTGGACTTGTTCTAATTCTTCCATGTTGTTCCTGTGCTGGAGGTCCCAGAGCTGAATGAAGTACTCTACTAGGTGGGGTCTCATGAGAGCAGAGTAGAGGGGGAGAATCACTTCCCTCGACCTGCTGGCCATGCTTTTTTTTTTTTATGTTTATTTTTATGCAACCCAGGATATGTTTGGCTTTCTGGGCTGCAAGCACACATTGATGGCTCATGTTGAGCTTTTCATCAGCGAACAACCCCAATCCTTCTCCTCAGAGCTGCTCTCAATCCATTCTCCACCTAGCTTGTATTTGTGCTTGGGATGGCCCCAGCCCAGACGCAAGACCTTGCACCTGGCCTAGTTTGAACTTCATGAAATGCACACAGGTCCACCTCTCTAGCCTGTCCAGGTCCCTCTGGATGACATCCCTTCCCTCCACTGTGTCAACCACACCCACACATCTTGGTGTTATCAGTAAACTTGCTGAAGGTGCACTCAATCTCACTGTCCATATCGCTGACAATTATGTTAAACAGTGCCAGTCCCAAGACAGATCCCTGAAGGACACTTATTACTGACCTCCACTTGCACATTGAGCCATTGAGTGCCACCATCCAGCCAATTCTTCACCAACTCAGTCTTACATCCATCAGATCCATGTTTCTCCAATTTAGAGACAAGGATATCATGTGGGACAGTGTAAAATGATTTTCACAAGTCCAAGTAGATTATGTCAGTTGCTCTTCTCCTATCCACCAATGCTGTAACCCCATTGTAGAAGGCCACCAGATTTGTCTGGCATGATCTGCCCTTAGTGAAGCCATGTTGGCTGTCACTAATCATCTTCTTATTTTCCATATGCCTTAGCATAGTTTCCAGGAGGATCTGCATGATCTCACCAGGCACAGAGATGAGACTGACTGGCCTGTAGTTTGACAGGTCTTTCTTTGATCCCTTTTTAAAAATGGGGGTTGTGTTTCCCCTCTCCAAGTCAGTGGGAAGTTCAGGGTAGCAAGCTTGCTCTGCTTTCTCTTCATTGCCCTCTAGATCCAAAACTGCACCATTTCATGATCAGCCAAGGCTTCCGTGAACTTCACATTCCCTACCAGCCCCTCCTTGTTGGTGAAAATGAGGTCCAGCATAGCACCTCTCCTTGTCTTGTCCGCTCTTCTATCACACAAATGATAGTGAACAGCAAACAGGAAGCACAGCTCACATAAATAAAAATGTAATTTTTATTAAAAATAAATAAATAATCCCTATGCACTTTTTACCTCAGAGTTCTGAAAAGTGGAGAGAGTATCAGGTAAAATCATTCCCAACCAGTATACTATTTTCCTTGCTGGAACTTTATTCTCTAAGTCCCGTGATATGCTTCATGAAAGTTATTTAACATTGTGTGCCTATTTCTGTTAAGAATTTTCTTGTGACATTGTAATGAAATTATATCTTTCAAAATCCAAGATGTTACACTGTGACTATAGTTTGCATATTCATACATGTTTTCTTCCATGTTGTAAGATCACTGATATTTTAATAAAAGTTTTAGATTACAGGATCTTTCAGTTCATCCTTCAACTGGTTTTTAAAATTTTACAAAGATTATAGTGAATACACAGCTGCTGTCCTTTCATAGTTTCGTTCCATATACCTTGCTGGTACATTAGTCTTATTTTGAAAACAACATTTGAGAAGTTCAGAGAAAATGTCTCTGAAGAACTTGGGATCCAAATGTGTTTAGAAGTAACTAATAACTTTTCTTATGACCAGTAGTTTCTTCATAACGTGAGGGTCATTTTGAGCTTTTTATATGAGAATTATATGATGTTTATGATGCCATTCTAAAATTTGTGTAAATTATGCTGATAAACATATGGAAATACAGCACATCTGCTTGAATTGCAAGCAGTTTGTTGAGAACACAGAAACAGAGTAATGGAGAGTCACAGAGTACTCTACTGATTTAGGGCCTTGTCATGTTTATTTAGTATTTGTGGATTTACATCCTCAAATTGAATTTTTCACACTAGCTGATATACCTCATAATTCATCTGTCTAATAACCTTAGTATCCTGTGTGCTTGCATATGATGCAGATGGTATCCACAATGTCAGCATTTTCAACGCTTCTGTCAGCTGATTTTCTTGTTTTCATGTGGTTGTCTGCTTTTTATCCATATTTTCTTAAACATAAACAGGATCAATAGAATTGAAAGAGATATTTTTTGCTTGGGCTTTTGGCATTAGCTTTTTAGTATCTCTTGGTATTCTGCCTAAACTGACACAGCTGTTATCATGCGATTGATTACTACATGAACACCCTCAATGTCCAATATTTCATTGTTACATTTTTGAAATTCATCACTAGTTTCAAGTCTTCACTTATTTCAAAAGGCAGATGGGACAACATATATCTGCCCTAAGATGTACTGAATTGTACAGCTCAGATGACTCTTAATCTAATCTGACTTTCCAATATCTGTTTTTCAAATTTAGAATAGGCAAATATATTTGTAAAAGCTTGTCAGCCCTGAACATCTAGTCGGAAAGATAGAATAAAAAATCTTAATACAGTCCTGCTAAAATCTGTAGAATTCCAAATCCCAGTCCACGTTGTCTCTGGTTCCAGCTGCAGCTACAAAAATCAACAATGAACACTTCCTTTCCTAGCTATAGAAATATATCTCTGCATCCATCTGTCAGTGCAAAAAGATACGTCAGAACTATATGGAGGACTCACACATATCAGAGGTAGCTGATGCATTCACAGTGATATGCAACATTTCCCCTGAAACTCTTTATTCCTCTTAGCTATCAACTGTTACAGTTGATTTTTATTTTTACTTTTTTTTTTCATCTACCACTGAGGTTTTTGTTTGTTTGTTTGTTTGTTTTCCTGTGTATATGGAAGTGTTATTCATATTTTGGTCTCAGACTTCTTTTTTGGTATGTTTCTGAGACAGGAAGAACTCTTATCAGTGATACAGCTGCTTCCTGTAACACTGTGACAGGGAGCACATACTACAGTGGTGTTACTAATCTCTTAATCTCTGTCAGAAGCCTGACTTGGAGCCTTTTAAAATACCAACTAATGAAAAAGTCATTTTGACCTATGATGCACTCAGTTTTTCCAGACATATTGTGAAATGTGTTGTGCCCTACAAGCAGTGGAGCATGGGCTCTAGACAATTCAGAATTAAACATCCATTACATGGATGCCTGCTCTTGCAAGGAATTGATTTGTTTACTGAGAATGTCTCTTGTAGTTGTTTGTTCCTTTATGAGGATACATCCTCTAAATGTAAGTCGTTTCTTGTAGTAATGAACTATGCATTTTGATCATTTCTTTTACGTTGGAATATAGCACTAGAAGACAAGATTGCACTCACGTTCATCCAGGGATCTGTGGGCTTTCTCTCTGGACACATTAGTCATTATACACAAAGGAAATACAATTCATAGTTCTGCATTTGTGTTATATTATTCCAGAAGCTAACAAATGTAAATCAGATTTATTATTATTTAATTATTTATTTTTGACATGCATCTGCAACTGAACTTTCACTTGCCATTTTATAGTGATTTTGTCTAAGGGTACGTACAACTTTTTTTCTTATTGCTCATGAAAGGTATGAAAGCACCACTTTTGCAAAGCCTTAGCAATCTCTCCCTTAGTTCTTTCTCAGTGGTTCTGAATATTACACTACTTTTGAGCAAGTCAATTTCAGCATTTCAAAAGTTCTTTCAATCTTATTTGGTATCATTCTGCTGCACCACTGCCAAATACTTGTTGATCTGCTTTTTCTCCAAATGTGGAGAAGATTAAAACAATAGTTCAAGTACAAATATCTTTTGTAGGATTATTTTGAAAGCTTGTCTAAGTAAACATCCAAAGTGGAAAGCAGTCCGAGTTAATTCACCTAATAACATGTTAGAAACTTCCTAAGTTTATTCTTTTGTTGCTTTCAGCAGGAAGGACTGTATTCAGTTACTATCTCTTTTAATCAAATCAGTTTTTAGATTTAAATGCTATTTCATTTGTCCACAGACTGAAGGCAGATAATTATCATTTGACAACACCTCTACATTTAGATCTTGTAAAAATAAATATATTACTACAACCACTACTAAATGTTGTTATCTTCATGTATTTACTGTGCTTCTAACAAAAGATTTGTTTCCTAATAAACAGTGGACACTTCCAACATAATGTTGTGCCTTTTTTTTTTTTTTTTCAGCTGCACCTTGTGTGACACTTGATGTCAGACTGACATGTCAAGAAGGTACTTCTTTATTAGATAAATAACATTTATTGCAATTTTAATATGTACTAGTTTTGTGTGATCATTGTGTTTGAATTGTTCTATCATATGTCTGTCTCATTATACATTCATAACTCTAAGGAATTGACATAGTAAGGAAAAATGCAAATGCAAATTTAAGTTTTTCACGTTATTTTTTAACTTAACTAACTTAAAAACTAATAACTAATCAATAGTTATTAGAAAACTATTAACTAATCAATAAATCAACTAATGTCTAATTTTATAATTACCTATCTTATAATTAGAAAAAATATTCAAAGAACAATTTAATTTCATATTATTTCTCTAAAACATTTATCTTTAAAAACTTTCTTTTCACCGTGTTAGAGTGACCAAATTGGTACCCAAATGAAAAGGAATACAAGAAGATTTTTAATGTGAAAATGAGGTTATGAATGTTGATAAAGAGTGTTTAATATAAACACAAATATAAGTTTAAGAGGTAAACATAAATATATTTATATATTTACCTCTATATTTTTCTCTCTGTGTATATCTTACAGACACAGAATATTTGTAAGATCTGTAATATAGAATTATGGAAACAAAAAAAGGATAAAGATTTTTAAATATATGTCCTTGGGAAAAGTGTATATTCTCAATTACATCAGTCTGGGAACACAGAGCTGTGTAATACACTGCTTATGCATATATTTAATTGTAACAATTGTACCAATTGATACATTTATGACAATTTATGTCTTCATTAAACTAGGAACAAAGAATTCCAAGGAACAGTGGAAATACCAGTTAATAGAGAAAAAAAAAAATAGTTATTAAGTAGGAAGGTAGGTAGGTAAGTAAATGAGAGAATGGTAACAGGTAACTTACAGGTAAGTAAGTGAGAGAGCAGGCATTCTATCTACCCCAAGACAAGATAAACCAAGTGTCAACAGATGCCTCAACTGTTTTTTAAAAGCATCTCTGTGCTGGAGAATCCACAACCTTAAAAGTAAATAAGAAGAGTGGTAATAAATAAATTTAAGAGACTCAGAAAAAAAAAATAGCCTGGGTGAAAACAAGTCTAAAAGGGCAACACACTTGTGAAAATTTTTAAAATCAGCCTAATTAGGGAAGGACTATTTCCCCCATATCAGGATGTATTTTTCTAGGCTCCATATGTATTACCCATGAATATTATAGCCCAATAAATATATCACATGCAAGATCTCTAGACTTGTCCGATCGTACCACGGCCAGAGTTGGGTTTAGTTTGTTTCAGCTGTGATAACGCTTATCACCAGGGGTCAAGTATGGAGCAGTTTTAGTTTAAGTACCACGTATGTTAAAGATCTGACAAATCTAGACAGTCATTGTGTAAGAAAAAATACAGCCTTTTTTAAAAAAAAAAACAAAACCTGAGGCTATCTAGGAATAAATTAAAAGCAAGCAAGCAAACAAACAAAAACATATACAAAAAAATAATAATAATCTCAAGTGGACCTCAAGACTAAAAAGGAAGAAATCCTTACCACTATCATTGAACTCCTGGAAAGGGATGGATGGCAGAAGGAAAGATCAAATATTACACAAGAATATCAGAACAGTGAAAATTCTGAAACACTGTTATTCAGTCTTTTAAGATTATTAGAAAATAGAGAATTCATTCCTGCTTATTAAAAAAATATAAATAAAACATCTTAACTCATACATTTGCAAGACAAAGACTTGAATGAATATGGTTGTTTTCTTTAAGTAAATGATGAGAAACATGAGACAAAATCAAACATTTAAACTAAGAGACTAAATTTGGCAAAGACTACATGCATACAAATTGGACAGAAGTATTTTAGACTGAAGCTAAAAGAATCTTTCTATGATTAGATCAGTAAAGTCTTCTAACACAAGATTCCTAAATTAATAATCCACTAGATCTCCTCTTCTCTTTCCCATGTCTCTCTCTCTCTCTTTCTCTCTTTCTCTGTATTTTTCAAAGTGAAAAGAGAGCTAAAGATGCCGGTCACTAGTGGAGTCTCCCAGGGCTCAGTACTGGGGCCAGTTCTCTTTAATGTCTTTGTCGATGATCTGGATGAGGGGATCGAGTGCACCCTCAGTAAGTTTGTAGATGACACCAAGTTAGGTGCGTGTGTCAATCTGCTCGAGGGTAGGAAGGCTCTGCAGGATGATCTGGATAGGCTGGACCGATGGGCTGAGGTCAGCTGTATGAAGTTCAACAAGGTCAAGTGCCGGGTCCTGCACCTGGGGCGCAACAACCCCAAGCAGCGCTACAGCCTGGGAGATGAGTCGTTAGAAAGCTGCCTGGCAGAGAAGGACCTGGGAGTATTGGTTTATGGTGGGCTGAATATGAGCCAGCAGTGTGCTCAGGTGGCCAAGAAGGCCAACAGCATCCTGGCTTGTATAAGAAACAGTGTGGCCAGCAGGTCTAGGGAAGTGATTGTCCTCCTGTACTTGGCTCTGATGAGGCCGCATCTTGAGTATTGTGTTCAGTTTTGGCCCCTCACTACAAGAAGGACATCGAGGTGCTCGACCAAGTCCAGAGAAAGGCAACCAAGCTGGTGAGGGGTCTGGAGAACAAGTCTGATGAGGAGCAGCTGAGGGAGCTGGGATTGTTCAGCCTGGAGAAGAGGAGGCTCAGGGCCTTATCACACTCTATAGCTACCTTAAAGGAGGCTGTAGTGAGGTGGGGGTTGGTCTATTCTCCCACGTGCCTAGTGATAGGATGAGGGGGAATGGGCTAAAGTTGCACCAGGGGAGGTTTAGGTTGGATATTAGGAAGAACTTCTTTACTGAAAGGGTTGTTAGGCATTGGAATAGGCTGCCCAGGGAAGTGGTAGTCACCATCCCTGAAGGTCTTTAAAAGACATTTAGACATAGAGCTTAATGATATGGTTTAGTGAAGGACTTGTTAGTGTTAGGTCAGAGGTTGGACTCGGTGATCTTGGAGGTCTCTTCCAACCCCAGATGATTCTGTGATTCTGTGAAAGATTTGCAGTATATAAGAAAATATTTTTGATAACAAATGTTAAATTAGACTATTGTCAGTTAAAAACAGATGGAAAACAAATCTAAATATATCCATGTGGTTAGAAAAGCAAACCAAGAAATATTTCAATTAGTGTCAAATTCTAAATTCTAATACATTAACAATTTCTTTATAACATGTTCATTATACCTGCAGTACCATAAAAATAAATAAATAAATAAATAAATTTCCTCTTCTTATTTACCTTACCTAGCTTCAAATTTTACTTAGGCTTAAATTTTATTTTTATTTAGCTTTTATTAGTTTTAATATTTTGTACATATTCTGTAAAGTGCTTCAGATATCTAAATAGAAATTGAGCTTTCTCAAACAAGCTGTGACTTGCATTTACCTCAGACAGTTCTGGGTTAAGATCTTTTTCATTCCACAGTGTCCTGACTAGCTCATAAAAAAAAAAAAAAAAAAAAAAAAAAAAAAGTAAGTTTAAATGTACTTGTACATTTAAAAGTATCCACCTCCTCCTCACATTCAGCTGTTTAATACAATAAAAAAAACTTCTGTATGGGTGGATACTTGTCAGTTTTCTCTCTTCATTAATTTTCTTTTGTGCAAATTTTGTTCCATAAGATTTGTGATCTTAGCGTTTACAGTCTCTCTGTCTCTCTTTTTTTTTTTTTTTTTTTCCTCCTGCTCTGTTGCTGTTTCACTGATTCAGACTTTGAACCAGAATCTTACCAGTTAATGTCTAGACTGAACATGACTTATTAAGCAAGCATGGTGACAATAAGAAAACTTAGCTTTAGACAGACAATAGATTCTCACAGTCACCCTCGTTGGAGGATAACTTTAGAATTTGCATCAAATTGGAAATTGTTTGGAGGACCTCTCATCCCACTTTCATTTAGGATTTTCACACTTTGGATAGATTCTAGTTGTTCAACCCAAATGTTTAACCTTTCAATATGCTAAGGCTAAACAGAAGAAAAAAAGCCTGTGGATAGAGAGCAAGAAAAAATAGTCATTTATGACCCTGAAATGATGCAACTTGAATTCCTTTAACAGACATTTTCTCTAACCTCAGATCATGATTCAGAAATGCTGATCTCTGTCAGTCTTGAACCTCTAAATGCGTCTGCATAGGTAAAGTACTTAAAAGCTCCACCATTAAGTCTGAGGTGAATTGATTTCACTGTGGTAAACCTAGGTATGAAACTGACTCTTTACTATATAACACATTCCTTGGATTTTTTTTTTTCTTCTTTCAAATAGTGTCAATACATTGATACATTATTAGGCACAGGTGGGATTTTGAAGCAATGAAAACAGAAGTATGAAACAGCATTTGAACTCTGTTGGGAAAGAACTGAGTACATGTGTTCGTAAAACGTAATGCTGATGGAATCTTTACTGTTCATTAGGAAATGAGAAGGAAGTGAGACAAAATCTACAAAAAATAAACAGAAGTAGGTTTGGCTAACTTGTATGCAACATGAAAGACTTGGATATTAAAATTTCAAGCCTACTGATATTCATTTTTAATAAACCTGCAATGTTTGCCAAAATATTAGCAAACATGCTAGAAGATTTATATTAATCTTTTATTAATATTTTATTATTGATCTATTATCTAGATATTGTATTCTAGAAGAACAAAATTACCTGGGTGATCAAGGTTGAGATTCAAATAACTTTTAGACAAATTAATGGCCAACAAAATTATTAAAAAAAAAAAAAAAGAGAGAGAGATCGGAATCTACATCTGTCAATGTGATCTTACACATAAGAAGTCTTAGAACAAAATAATTTTTATTATTTTATTATATGTCAGGAGTGGAAACTTGGCTGGCAAAGGTAACTGTCCACATGTAAATTTACTCAGACTTCTGCAAGGTTTTTAACCTAATACAGAACCATCTTATTCCTTTCCCACCCATTCCCTTCTTCTGGCACTCATCTCCCAAGTAACCTGAGTCTCTGCCTCTGTGTGTCACTGCTGGTTCACAGCCTCCTCCTATGCTTCCCTCTCCATAGATTTGAGTGCTGCCAACAATGACAGAGAAATCTACTGGCAGTATGAGTAGTGAAGCCTTTCAAACAGTCATTAACTGGGGACTCAATCAATTAAAATTACCTCACTCTTGCAGTTGGCTACGCTACCACACGATCACCAATTGTCTAGTACAGGCCAACTGGGAGCAATATCAGAATGATGAGGTCAGGTGTGTAGAGACGTGGTTTGCAGAACTACAGAGCAGAAGCATTCTCAGAAGTATTAACTGCCTCTGTCATTCCAAAAGCATGATAATTCTAAAAGCAAATTATAGCAAATTCATTGTCAACATTTGGTAAAGGTAGTATGGCCTAACATTTGATGCACAACATCAAACTGATAGGTTTTGAGGTGGAGATCTTGAAGAATTCTTGTGTTGTCTGCAATGATGAATGAAGAAAACAAAAAATTCAAAATCCCCAGTAAACGACTTGAATAACATTGTTGTACTTTCATTAAAAATAGAAAGCAATACAAGAAACCTTTTCCCTCCATCCCTCCATAGGCCAAAATGCATCTGCAAGTGTTCAAGATGGAGGACTTGTGTATTCTTAATGACTATAGGAGCATAAAATGCTTTCATGAGATATCTATACTTTGAATATCTTAAAAGCTCAAGTAGAGAAAATGGAAGCTATAGGGAGAAAACATTTTAGAAGGGAGAAAGTGCTGCAAGGTTGTTTCTGCAGCATCTGCAGCATAATTAATATTGATATTTATTAATATTAAGGCATCTCAGTACATGGGCCTTTATTCTACAATAAAAGATAGCTGCAGTTTATGGAGATGTAATACGTGGATTTTTGTAGGCTAGATAAACAGAGCATCATTTATGTCAAGCCAAAGTTCCAGGCATTGATATTATCTTACACAGAAAAATATTTTACATTTGTAACACACATTTCAATCTATTATATGAAAAGATTTTAAACAGCACTAGTTGGCATCATTAAACTCCACTCATGTACTTGTCATTGCAGTTTCCATGGAAACTTTTTGCAAAAGAAAATGGAGAACAAGGATTGAAAAAAATAAAATAAAACACCCTGCAGAAAACAAATATAATCAGAAAAAATATATATATAATCAAAACCCACACTCATTAAATCAGCAAATTACAGTTTACCAACATTAGAGTCTCAATCCAGTGAGCAATCTGTCTATAGAAATCCTGTCAAAGTTAATGGCAGTTGTGACAGGCATAGCTGCACCAACTACTTTGCTGTGTGCAGGGTTAGGTTATTTAAGATACTCTAGTTAGTCAATTCAAATATTGTATTAGTAGAGTGTCTTAACATAGGGTTTTGTTCATGTATTCTCCTTATGAAGTAAGAAGATATATTACATCCCAGGGCACAGAAAATACCTTTGAATTTTACACAGTCAACATCTCTCAAATTTCTACTTTCTGAATGAATGAACTGGCTTCACATGAAAATGCCATTCTGATTTGCCTTCTCATTTAAACCTCTGTGTACTTTATCCCTATAATACACTTCATTTAAAACATTTCTTTGCTGCTTTGCTTCATTTATTTGACATAATAGAAATAAAACTTCAGTTTAATACATGTTACAATGATGAAATAGCTCCCAGGTTTACAATAAAACCAAAGGTGTTTATTATGTAGCTGTAGCTCTTTGTACCACTGGAACATGCACTAAAAATGTAATTGATTTACATATTAGAATCTGGTATTATCAGCCTTACATCAATTACAACCTGAAAATATTTCCAAAGAATATTACCAGAGCCTCAACTAGTTATGACCAGAAATGTCCTAGACTCATACAGAATTGTTGGGAGGACAAATTCTATTTTCAGATACTTTCACTGGCCTTTCCACGGTCTTTACCATTACTCACATAGTCTCCTGTCTCCAGCCCTAGACCATATCTATCATGCCGGGGCACTTCAGAGGCAAGGGGGAGACTCCTCCTCCTGCTCTGATCAGAGACAAGGGTCCAGTATCCCTTGTCCTATGAGTCGTTCGAGTTTGTCAATTCAGGGCTGGAAGCTTGTTTTCTTCCCCTTGACAGGACTGTTGCTCAGCCCATATAAGTGTGTAACACCATTTATCAATCTCCACTCAGATGCTATATTGCCTGGTGAGCTCCTATCGCAACACAGCCATCTGTTTGAAAAGTTCATCCAGATTGCACACTTACGCCCATGACACCCACCTCTGCCTTCGGGACCTGTGGGGACTTCCAGATTCTGGAGTTCTCTGGAACTGAGGGTCTGGGCAGCTCTTTCAGTCCTCGCGAGTCTGTTTAGGTGTAGGCATCTGACTGGGGAGGTTGGCGTCCCTCCATCTGGGTTTCAGCCTTAGCCCGCAAGCACAGTGAGTGGACACCATTTCTGTTTCAGTAGGAGGTACCTTCTGTTGCTCTCAAGATAGAAAGCAACCCACATTTCACCCTCCATGTGCACCCCTCTGTGTGAACTGCTGTAAAAATTGCCACGCCATTTAATGGCTGACGCACCATGCCCTGTTTGCCCACTCTGTTCATCCTGCTCCTAGACACATGTGGTCCCTAGGGGCAGCATTGTTGGCCAAATAGTGTTGGCCAAATAGTGAAATGATATGCAAGGAACATTTACTGTGAGTACTTGATTGCAGCATTAGTGAGCTGATAATTGGTTTTGATCTGATATGCTTAATACAGATTTAATATCAAATACTTATTAATTTTATTATATGTTCTTAGTATTGCAACTACATAGCTCTCTGACGTTTCTACTTGTTTAATTTATTTTTCTAGAGTATGCTGACAATTTCTTCAGGAATACTTGGAAACACACAAAGTTTAACAGAGTTTTATACCCT